>NW_008824808.1:4956500-5005687 GCF_000699105.1 Pygoscelis adeliae
ATTGGAACAGGCTGCCCAGGGAAGTGGTTGAGTCACCATCCCTGGAGGTATTTAAAAGACGTGTAGATGAGGCGCTTAGGGACACGGTTTAGTGGGCATGGTGGTGTTGGGTTGACAGTTGGACTCGATGATCTTAGAGGTCTCTTCCAAATTTAGTGATTCTATGATTCTAAGCAATGAGGATTCCAGTCCTTGAGAATTTTCTGAAATCTAATTCATCTTAAAGTTGCAAATGCACCACTCCATAGAAGGGCCTTTTTCTAAGATGGAAAATTCTACAAGCAATTTACTAATGAGAGCTCTATTTCTGTATCCCATATGAATGTGAAATCTTACAGTACAGCCCATCCTTAAATTTGGGACAATTACACCATACATTTTGCTATTTAAGTAACTGTCTGCTACTCCAGTTAATGCACCTGAACTTAATTTGCTGTGAAAATAGGGATTCTGAAACACACACTGCATATAATTTGTTTTATTTGTTGCCTTTGATAGATCTGCAAAACTGTAAAAAACAAACAACCGTTTCCTCCTCCCCTGCTGAATAATGTAGAAGATTATCCATGCAAAATAAAAGACACGTCTTGCAGTAGTGTAAATCATGTCTGAAGGTAGAATCTGAACGACTCAGGAATATTAATTTCTGAAATCTTACTCAAGAAAGTGAGAGACTAAATGATTTAATAGCTAACATACTTATATCCAGGATTATAAATTTTGCTTTTCAGGACTGACTACATTCTTGCTGTGAATCTGTTAGAGCGCCAAATGTAGCAGGCTTCTTTTCAGGAGCTTAAAGAATGAGGAGCAGTGTGATTTCTATGGTGAAACAAGAATAATTGTATTTTAAGAACAGGAGGAAGCAGCCTTAAAAATAGTTGTGCTAATCAGGGTCCTGAAGGTGGTTCATAGGCAGTTAGAAACATACTGCAAGAAATGTCTAAATCTGTCCTTCCCTTCATGTTAAAAAGGGTACAGAGGGAAAAAAACAGAACAAAAGAAAAAAACCCCACTTAGTAAAATGGAACAAAGTCTAAATGAAAAATCTGGGGTACAAAAATTCAGTAGGACTGATGCCAGTTTAGTCCAGCTGAGATTCAAGCTATTTGTACTAACTGGGAATAATGAATACTAGATTAAATTATTATGAGATTAGAGAATTAAGTGTAGGAATACACGTGATGTCTAAATTTATTGATTTTCTGGTTTTAATTATTTTTCCCTTAAATATACACAGTTCTATTAGTGAGAAAATATATCCAGTAGAAATGGTTAAGCCTAACAGTGTTGTATCATCTACTTTGTTCAGAATATTCCAATGTAATTATGGACATGTCTGTATTGGCTAGACAAAACCTGTATGAAACAAAGAAAATACATGTAATGACTGTAAATGATTGGAGTGTATTTTGAAAGTAAAAGGCAGTTTACTTTGTATCTTGGAATTCAGTCAAATTAAGCTAGGATTCTATATTTTATATAAGACAAATAACCAATAGCTTTATTTAAATACTTCACATTGTTAAACATTTAATATTGATGACTTTTTTTGGTCTCAGTTCACACAAAATTTATTATGTGTATGCATTAAATTACCTGTCTTCTCTCTGAGGTAACGGGCATAGGAAACCTCCACTGGTACTATTTTAAATTACACATGTTTATTGGAAGGAAAATGAATTGTAACCTTTTGTATTTGTAGCATCCATCATTCAAGCATTTTCTCAAGTACTTTTGATTTAACAACGGTTAAGGTAAAGCTCAGAGAAACCCTGTGTTTCTTGAGCAGAAGTGCACAAACTTTTAAAAACCCTGTATGTATATTTATCATATAGCTTTTATAAGCTTTAAGTAAAAAAACAGATCAAAATGCCAGGTGTATTTTTTTCCAGCTTTACTTCCATTTTGTGATAAGACTGAATTTTGTATGTTCTAGAAGCCCCTTTTGAGGAATAATAAAAATTAGGAACAGTTAAGGGTAGTGACAAGACTCTTTTCTCTCATGAGTGCCAATTACATCCCTTTACATTTATTTCTTGACACAGATGTACAAAGCCTCTTTACTGATTTGGATTTTACTCAATCCCTCATTTAATCAAATGCCATTTAATAAACTGATGGTTGGGTATTATTATGTCTGAAGTTCAATTTTTCTCACCTTGTCTGAAATAAAAAGAAAATAGGAGTAGAAAACTTATTGAAAAGGACAAGAAATCATTAGCAGCATGGTCAAACCTTTCCCATTTAAGGAATGGTTGAAATCTAAGCTTATTTCTTCCGGAAAAAAAAAAGACAAAATAAGATGTGACAGGTAATTTTGTACAGATGATGATAAAAAAAGTCGTCTTGCTTATCTTTTCCATAGTAAGAAAAGCACACGAACAAAAAACCAACACATTTAGCAAAAGTTAAAAGGAAGTAGATGCTTCATACACCAAATAGTTAAACACATCCAAGAATATAGTGTAGGAATATTAGAAGGTAATTTAGGAAATTTAAAAAAGAATTAGAAAACACACTAGTCACGGCACCACCTAAGTTACCATTGCAAAGGCTATTACTGCTCATGCTTCAACACATAATCTGATCGTTAGCTGTGGTTAGGAGGGAATTTCCTTTCCAGTGTATTACTGGATGAGTAAAGTGCTTTGAGGGAATTTTACACTTTTCACTGAGCCACTGAGCAATGAGCAGTTACAGGCAGCGTACCTGACTGAACCAAGTAGTACTGGTTTTCTGCTTGAGAATGACTATATTCCTCCTCCTAGTGATTATTCTTTGTAGAGTTACAGATACATCAGGTAAAACAAGAACAGGGTAAGAGTGTGTGTGACTGGTATCTGGAACTACAGCTAGTGACTGCTTTATGCCTTGGATACCACAAAATCCAGATCGCACATTTTATTTTTAAAAAGTAATCCGTACCATTCACTTCCTAAATTACATAAACCCACCAATATTCTTATGTAAATAACCCCAGACACTTTTCAGAGAAAAAAATATTTAAACAGACTGTAGACTTCTGAAACCATAATGAGGGGTTTAAAACTAAGTATTTCTAAACAACCTTACTTCCATAGTTGTGTTAATCTTTTTAATGATGTCTTGTGAGTTTTGAATAGCCTAAATGTAAACATGTGAAATGCCTCTATGCTCACAAGCAACGCTCTTCTACCCATAAGGTGTTGTCAATGTGCAACTGAAAAGAGCAAAGATTTAGGCCAACATAAATAGCAATCCCGATCCAAGCCTCCTCCCCCTGCACACATGATTAGGATGTATTCCAAGACATATTTTCCTGAGAACTACTAAAAGGATGACAGTTCACAAATGTTTTTCCTGCTGTTATAATAATCCCCGCAGTCATGGGTTCATGTTTAGGGACTTAGTCAATTGGTAAGAACAAAATCTTGTAACATTTTCATCAGCTCTTTATGGCAAAGCAAATGAATTCTCTTTCAATGCTTATCTATGTGTAATTCTCATAATGTGCTGCTGCATTGCTTGCATTTACATACGTTTAATTTCATGTTTATAGATCACGTCCACAGAGTTTAACACATATAGGTGTATGCGTCTGCAAATATCTGAAGACCAGATGTATAGAAAGTCTCTTCCTGGCAGTGCAGAGAGACTCCTAGTGGGACTTCAGATGCCTAAATCCCACGGGAAGTACTGGAAACCCTGCCGGCTGTCTGCCGGCATCTTCAGGTGCCTAAATGCTTTTAACATATTGGTACCGTGTGTCCAGCTCTGAATATGAGAAACTGTGTTTCAAACTATAGAACAGCAGTTAGTATAGCATACGTACTATAGCACAGTACAGATAGTATAGTACAGTATCTTTTAAAAGGAATGGAAAGAGAACCACTGATAGACTATCAAGGATTTGTAAATATCAGCTGTAGACTATATGGTACAATCAGTCCAAATATGGACATATTACTTCCGTAAATATATAGCAGGTTCTGCAGAACTGGCAAGGGAACATACAATATTTAAAGATAAATAGGTACTTTCCGGCAAAAAGAAATTTGTTGCAATTGACGGGATCATTTTGCTCATATGAATGAGTTGATGGTGACGGGTTTTTCCCAAGGCAATCCTGCCCCTGACGTTGTGATTCTGCACTCACTGAGAGCAGAACAAAACCCATCCGTTTTGTGCTGCATTTTCCTTTTGTGATCCTTTCGGACAACTTATTACGATGGCCTTTATGTAAACCAGTCAGCCACATCCACCCATCCACTCCGCTCCCAGTCCAGCAGCACCAAGATAGCAGAGCAACCACACACTACATTTTGTATTTGCTAAGCAAAAGCCTCCGGAGTGAGCTCATTTCATTTGGAGACAACCCAAGGCAGAGATTTTAAAAGGGACAGAAAGGTTATGTTGCAACTTAGAACAAACCGAAAAACATTTCTACATGAATCGATTCCTCACCACTCTAACTTTTGTTCACCGTCTCTTAACTTGTTGCCATGCTTGAGTGACACGGCATAGAGTATTTTCCTGCTCCAGATACAAAGAGAGCATTTTCCATTGTGCTGAAACAGCCCAGAAACCTGCCCGCTTCCTGACAGAGCACAGTATACAAACTCTGAAGAAAAGGGAAAAACAGCTCCAAGCTAAAGAATATAAATAATATCAGACAACAGAGCAATTTCATTGTTTACACGACCCTCTGCTGCTTACAAAAAGGATATATGGCAAAATGAGATTATTTTGTTGTATGCCTGATAGTACTGTGCTGTGACGTTGCACCTGGTAGCCTGCGGGTGCCGGGGAAGAATCAAAGTAGCAGGGGTTAGCCAGCCTCATAAAATTGGACACATTAAATATTGTTTCGCCAACTTCAAAGTATTTCAGTCATTTTCCAGAATATTCATCACATTTGACAAATCTACTCAAATATGTTCTGGATTATTACAGAAGGAGTATTTATGATTTTCCTGTCTTCTATATGTCTTGACAAAAATGTTCTAAAAGGAAACAAAATTTCATTACAAACCAGTACAGAATATATTTGGGCACAGGAAAGACTAGGGGTCCTTTTTGATAAACTGAATGAAGCTGCTAAGATGCTAAATGGCAAGGAAAAAAATCAGATTTACTCTGAAGCAAAGTTTTTTGATAGTATCAAAATGTGCAGATTATGGCTTTAAGGAAAAAAAAGACAAGAATGAGGAAAATGAGAAGCGGCTCATCCCTTGAACTTGCTGTCATCCAGAGTTTCTAAGTTGACTTCATAACCGGGGGTGAGGGGAAAAGAAGGAATGATAATTGGGAAGTCTAAAAATTTGCAGAAGGAATATCTGACGTGAACCGGCACTGACAGAAAGCAGCCTCTGCTATGGAGAAGCACCAGCTGAGGAGAAACATCATACATGCTTTCTGTTAGATCGAGATATATATAAGAACAGAGAGCAAAAAGATACATCTAGTCTGCTGAGTGGCGAGGGGCACGGACCTGTTCGTCATCACCTGGGGCTGGGCAGCCTTTTTGAAGTTCGAACATGGAAGCCAAACAGCAGAGCTGTGACCGCAAGTCAGCCAAATCCTCACTCGGAGCCAAACGCTCCAGCATGGAACAGATTTTATTTTTACAGCTATGTTACATTTTCCTTCATTAAGCTGCCTTAGGTTTATTTTTAAGCTTTTTTTTTTTTTTTTGACAGGCTAGCACTTTCAGATCTCACAGCAATTCTGAAAATAGATCTTTTTTATTGATACAGTGGACATCTATTAGTGTATTAAAATGCACACCGGTATAGCTGGAGCTTATCGGCTGAAAAAACAGAGTTATTCCTGTGGAACCTAACGTGTCGACACATACTCGCTTTGCAAGTCGCTGTGGCAATTTTGGATGTTAATGGCCCTGCACCAGAGATGATGACTCCAATAAAGAGTCAGGAGAACGGAGCGTGTCAGTGGGCGTCACGTTGAAGGCTGGCAGCCTCGCTCCAGCTCCCAGTGGGAGATGGGTTTTCCTGAGAGGGTTCAAATGAACCTACTTCCCTTTGCCTGGGGTGTGCAGAAGACAGTTCCATGGGCGGTGCAGGTGGCAGGAGCTCTTGGCAGCGTGGCAAGGGACTTCCTTAACTGGCCTATCTAGATTTACCTGCCAATACCTTATGCAAATTGGTAGAGATTAAGGAATTGCTACAAACAAGCATTTGGATGAAACTTAAATTTCCCAAATACTAACACAAATTCAAAATGTGGAGGCGCTCAAAACTTTCTAAACACCAAATCTATTCATGTTGCACTTGTGCCCGTACCCTAGGGCCTCCTGCTAGGCACGCAGGTATGCACCCTGTCCAGAGCAATTCCAACAGCGAGCCTTGGGGAAGGCTGCTGAAGGCAAACCTCCTGAGGGATGGGGCAGTGGCATTGCAGCAGGACACCAACTTCCCTCCGAAAGTGTACGCTCCTGGCTGAAAGGGGAACGGGCTGAGAAATCGAGACAGTACGCCAATTCAATTCTTCCCCTCGCATGTTGTCTGACTTAAATCTCCCCACCTACTCCTGTTTTGCAAAGGTCCTGGAAACAGACAGCAGCAATTCTAGCAGCTTTGTAGCAGGGCAAATACCGCTCAGGCTTTTAGGGCTTTTATGCTTATGTTGAAAAGTCACTCTCCAAAGTGCTGTTTCAGATCCCATTGAGGATCAAAGATATGCATTAAATTACACTATTGAATCCTTTTCTGCAAAGGATGACAGAACTGGGATTTTATACGCTCAGCAGTAAGAGTACAGAACCTTACAAACCTTTAGGAAAATAACAAGGAAAAAAAAGAAAAAGGAGAAAGAATATCATAATAACTGCATCCCATCTCTAAAGTTTCCTAAATACCAGTACCCGTGTGCAGGTGTAGGTAAGGGTGTTAATATTTTTTTGGCAGAAAATTTAGGCAAACCTAAATCATGCCAAACCACATGGGCAACTTGTAATTGCAATAGAAAAATAACAATAGTAGGTTATCCAAAATTGCCAGTTACACCTACTCTGTGATGAAAACAATGAAATTTCTGGGGAAGATAGAAGGCAAAACATAAGAATGACTCATATAAAGAAAGCTTGAAAGCATGTCTCGTGTCCCTTAGTGAGACAAGTAAAGATCTCCATAATCTTAGGATCTTGTTTGACTTTGTTTATCTATGCTTAGATAAATGTAAGTCATTAAAATGCACAGCCATGTTACTTAATGTGGGTTAACAAAGTATCAAACCATCTAGTAAATTCATGATTCATGGCAGTACTTGTAAAACACCAGCACATACACTTCTAACCGAGGTACATTATATTTGAAAACCACAATATGTGTTGCAAAGTTTTTTAATATAAGCAGTCTACTTTTCAGATGTGCTGAGCAACTGCAACTTCTATAAAAATTGATGGGGCTCACATCAAAGTAATGTGGCGGTATCTGTCCAACTCATTTACTCTTGTAAGTACATTTACTGTGAGGACACGTACGCTTCAACCTCAAACTATGCTCACAGCAAACTTTACATGTAACACTGCACAAACTGTCTCACATTTTCTGGTGGGTTTAAAGGATAATGAGACAAGCAGCTTTACACTGCTAATATAACATGCCACCGAAGTATCTGAGAGCAGAGTCAGACCAACTAACCCGGCCAGTGCCGATCCAGGTGAAGTGGTTACTGCTGTCAGTTGTTTGTGCATTTCCTTTGCCAGAGGTCAATGCCCTTTTTCTAGCAAAAGCTTTTTCTTTCTTTTGCTCTCTCTTCCTTCTTTTTCCTTTTCCTTTTTTTTCTTTTTCTTTTCCTTTTCCTTTCTCCATCGTTTCACCAAATTGGGTTAGAAAGCAGACAAACAATGAAAATGACAGGGCTAAGAAAGAAATAACCTTTGACAGGGCTGCCAGTGAGACAGGGACATCCAACAGGGAGCAGTAAATATTTCAACCTGGATGATAGTGATGATGAGCGGGTTAGTCTGTCTAGCCGTGCCTCATGCCCCAGTGAACTCCACACGAGTCAGGCACGTTGAGGAAGGATGACTGCAGCACGATGGAGGGGCAGGAGGGGGCTGCGAGGACCAGCAGGGGAACGGAAAGCCTCTCTTACGGAAGGAGGCTAATAGGTCTGGTTACTGCACAGCAAATAAGACCAGGAGGAAAGAGGATGGTTCTTCATTAATACATCGGGAATGAAAAACAGGAAAACTGTCACTTAAGCTATAGGATAAGAGTTGCTTAAAAACAAGTGGGTATAAAATTCCCGTGAGTCGCTTCAGGCTAGAAATCTGGCAGCAGTTTCTAAAGAGCAAAGCAAGTGAGGTTCTGTAGAGCCCCTCAGCAGTTTTTTTGGTTACAGCAGCCAGCCAAGTGTTCAGCCTAACCGGGCACATTTGTGGGAAAGTAATGTTGTGGCTGCTCCCCGCCTCAGGCTGCTCCTCATATCCTCTCTCTGCACCACCGTGCACAGCCCCATTGCTGGAACTCGCAGCCAGGCATGGCCTGCCACACGGGGAACAGGAACAGGGGCAGCGCCGAAGCATTTGGTTCGGGAACGTCAATGGTATGATCGAGGGATAAAATCCCCGCTGGCCGTGGAACTTGTGTGTGGGAAAAATGGTAAGGAGCTAGAGGCGGAGGATGACATCAGAAGTGAAGAGGCTGGTGTGAGGGAGATGTAGCAGGTTTTGTTCTGATGTCCTAATCAAGGCTTAGCAGCGTGTTATTAAGCAGACATGATTCGACGTTAAGAGTGTTCAGACATCGGGGATAATCAGGCCAGCCAAGTTCAGACTTCGAATGTGTGAAAAAGGAGGCCACGCGAAGAAAAAAGTTGCAGCGCAGTCTCGTCGGTGTTTCAATTTATTTTCTCTGAAGCATTTGCAAATGAGAATTTTCCTGGGGCTCGAGAACCTTTGGCAGGGCTGAGGTGGCAATGACCAACTGAGAACAGTAAGCATTTCAACCCAGATCAGCGTCACCAGCTCTCTAAATATAAAAATAATTAATCTTTTTTCATACTTGAAGCTCAGTAAAAATACAAAACCTCAGGGGCCATCCACACTTGAAAGCTCCTTTGGATTAAGGCAGTGTGGGAATTTACACTCCCCAGGCTCTGCTTGAATACTTAAAGTACAGTTGACTTTTACTCCAAGTAAGACAGTTTTCCGTGACTTGACTTAATACGTTTTCAAAGAGGGGAGTGTCCATACACGGAGTTACTCTGAAATAACTAACTGCCCACGTAGACAAGCCCTAGCAGCTAACATTGGAAGTAAATATTTTCAGCGCTCAAGCAGAGAGCCTACAAGCACTTACTCACATACTCGGCTTCATGCAGATGAATGTATCTATCAGGTTTTGTAGGGTTGCTCATGCACATGCCAAAATATTTACAGGATTGGGGCCCCGCCTTGTAAAAAGAGATGCGTGCTGTGCCCCAGAGTACCACCTTAAAGAAAAATACGAATCCCTGGATTGAATGCTAGTGTATCCCATCATCTCTCGCATCTCTCTGATACCATTCCAGTTGGCTCTCTCGCACTCCCAGATAATTCACACATGTTCACTCATACACAAACTCTACAGCACCCCTTCCCCCCACGAAAAAGTCAGCCAGCTGTTAGAAAATTCAGACATTTCATTAACACAGTTTACTGGCTGATACTGCCAAGCAAAATAGAGACAATTAATAATAATCAGGACTGAAGGGTCTGAGACAGCTTATGAGTAAAGGATTGTATTAGTTGTTTAAAAAGGACAAACTCACTCCTGCCTGGAGTGATAGGGAACAAAGGGCGGTGATGTATAACCGGGGAGGAAAGAGACTCTCTCCGTGGCTTTTGTAGATTACTGTGTGAATGACAGGAGCGGCAGGAGCAAATACCTCTTTTCATTTGCTCAGCCTGCTGGAGAAGAATAGCAGCGCTTGCCAATGAAGCTGCAGCTGTGCTCCGGCTCCGTTTAATCACTGTGTACGACTGAGGGTTAATTAGCTGCCATTCTTACTGCTATTTGTTGTTCTAATGAAGATTTGCATAAATGTACGACTAGGGGGTAACTGATACTTGATTTTTCCCTTCAGAGAGGCTGGGGGTGGAAAACTCGCCCATCCCAAGTGTTTATGTTTGTGGGAGATTCAGTGTTGCCTTTCCATTTGACCTGATCTGCTTCTGGCTGATGAATGGTGAACAAAGAGTTCAGAGTTGCTTATCAAATCGAGACCCCTGTTGGGTTTCTGCCTTTAGAAAGGGGCAGACTAGTTAAATGAAGAGAGGACCGAGGGATTAGAATATTACTCGCAGCTCACAGAGAGGAAAATGCATATATGCATGTTTCTGTACCTATATACGTACAAATATATGTGATATATTTCAGCGATAGGTATCTCAGTGATAGATATATCGGTGATGCATATCTCTATCTATCTATCTATCTATCTATCTATCTATCTATCTATCTATCTATGTTCAATCTGGATGGCATGGAACCAATAATTTGTTAATGATAAAATGTCATTAAAAATTTATGTCATAAAGCAGTACAACCAGAGCAGGCTGTAGCGTATCAGGCAATACACTGAAAAGTAAGAACTTGCCTTCTGTAGTACATCACTAACATTCAAAGTTCACTTATTATAAAAAAAGTATCTAACACAAAACAGGCAATCTCAAAGGAAGGCAAAAATGACTCAGAGGTTCACATCTACCTGCCACCAGCTCCTCCTAAGAGGGGAATTCAGAATACAAATTAAGAAATTGCATTAATTCCTCAAAAAATCATAGGAAAATTTTAACATGAAGCAGTAACAAAATCCAAAACTTCTTTGTAATTAAAGAGAAGGTTTGAAAATGAAACGTCATAAAATTGTTTTATTTACTATGGTCATGACAATGCTTATGGTTACTAACTGACAGAAACTGAATGGAAGAATAACCTCCTGTTTTTATTATGTTAACTTGTTGCATATGATAATATATTACGGGTAACTGTTTTCAGTGTTCCTCTTACACACTTGGTCAGCTAAAACTGTTGTTTGACAGCATCTGTAAAATAGTCTAAGGGAAAGAAAAAGATCGAGAGGGCAGAGGTAGTAAATTTCTAAATTTCAAATCACTACTGGAAAGTGGCCAGCTTTCAAATTGACTGTATCCCCCCAAAGAGGGGCGACCACAAATAAGCACATACTTATTGCCGGTTTCTCAATCCCAACGCAGCTTTGCAGTGTCTCTAGCTCTTTACCTCGTCTCTACAACACATGAGCAAATATTCATTTGCTTTTCTTTACACTTCTGTCATCCATCCGCCTGACTTCCTACAGGCACCTCTGCGTATTTTGGGGTAGACACTAGCAGAAGTCAATCTTTCAGACACATAAGCAGAGAGCATTCAACACACCTGAAATAAATGTGCCTGAAATGGTAACACAGGGCTCCTTTGCCACTCCAGCTCTGAGCTGCAAGGAACGCCACGGTTTTAACTCTGTATACAGTAACAAACCCACATGAAAATAAAAACAGTCAATTGCATTTTTGCCCAGTTTCACCTTATTTTGAGCTTGGAAATAATTCAGTCTTATGTTACAGCATTTTACTCAGCCCTTGATTACACACTAATCTCTTTGCAAAGCAATTTTTAGCCCTTTGGTTGAGGAGAAAAGTTTAAAAACAGGAAACCTAAAGGTTTACAAACTAGATGGCAAATTAAAAGAAAAATTGAAGTGTACAGTAAAAAATAAACCAGCAACAACCCTCACAACGGAGGGTTGAACACTTTTACAACTGTAAACAGTCACTTCATTTTTCTTTAATGATTCTTTAATAATTTCTCTATACTACGATTTTCCGAGGCTGCAGTCAGAATCATTCATTGGTAAATAGGGTAAGAGAAAGTGGAAATTACAGATCTAGTGGTCAATGGCAGAAAACAAATCTAAAAGAGCTGAGGGAAGAGGTTAAGTGCTATGCTAGTTAATAAGAATGACAGCTTGCTTTGAATACTCATACTGGCTGTCCAGGATATTGAATAAACCTCATTTAAATTAATTTTCATTATTTGTAGAGTCTGTGTTAGTCATCTATCATTGTCAGTACTATTAATATTCTTTTCAGAGACCATATTATCAGCATGTTTAAATGAAAGCTTTCCTTTTCAATATTTATTAACTCATTAATATTTCTTGGTACTAATATCCTGGTTGTAATATCCAAATTAGTGCCTACTACAAGGTATTTTCTACTGATTAGACTTTCTGAATGAAAAGATTTTTATTCTCAAGTACTAAAAATGCACTTGAGCTCCTGAAATTGTGCTTTCTTTCTATACTATGTCTTAATTTGGATCACTGGCATTTAAAATTTACATTTTTGTCTTTTTTTAGTAGGTAGCAGTAAAACAGCGCACTGGCCACGTCCTAGTAGCTGACCAAATATGAACTGTGAACAAACCTGAATGTGAAAGTTAATTCTTCTTACCTGGGTTGCAGTCTGTGAGGAGGGAGCAGATGGAGAGAAGAACTTTAGAAATGGTTAACGCTGGGCTCCAGTTGTCTTTTAAGATGTCCAGGCAGATGACGCCTTGGCTGTTAATGTTACAGTGGTAGATTCTTGTCCGAAATGTTACCTAGAAAAGACAGCGTGTCTAAGTACAACGGTGTTCAAGCCAATGATTATACGATTATTAAGCAATTAAAAAATTATACGAACTAACATTCTGCTTTCCTGGTTGAAATGCCAGTACTCTGCTACTGTCAGTTAAAGACTGGGCAAGACAGGGATATTCATAAGAAAATAAAGAAAATAAAGTCTGCCTCTTTCACCTGTGGCCAGCAGTGGAACTGGTTTGTGCAAAGTGAGAATGGGACATGTTTCCCGAGCTTCCTCTTGCCTTGGTCTCACTGATCTCATTATTTTTGTATGGGGCCAAAAAAAGCTATTCCAGACCCTGATCTGGACAACGTTCATAACTCAGGCCCACAGCTACTTCACGCTTTGAAGGGAGGCAGAAGAAGACAGACTCTTCTGCTGTCTTCATCTGTTCACTGTTTGACACCATAGATTAAGCTGGAAAAAAAATGTGGAGGCATCACATCAGTGATTCCTGGAAAAAGTAAAGTGAAATATCTTTGAGAAAGGCTGCTCAAATAAAAGGCTTTTATTTCCAAATTTTAAGTTACAGTTGAATCAGTAGAATCGCTTACAAACACCTTTTGGGTTTTTTTTGTAGTTGATTTTGAGGATTTCTGTATCCGTTTTGTATTGTCTCCCAGGTGATCCTATATGTAACAAACCAAGGAGGAGATCACTTCTTTTAGCCTAGAATGATGTGCTTCTGCTTCAAGTTGAAGATACAGGCCTTTGATTTTAAAAGAAGTTCAGCTATGAAAGTCCACTTCGTAGTTCAGAATGAATACTGGGGCCACCAGATAAGAGGGGACAATATAAAAAAAATACCCCTTGGGGGTCTCCATCAAGGACTAATTTCTCCATCAGTTCTACCCAAATGACAAGCCAAACCAGATGGCTTTAATGACATGTTCATAACATCTAAAACTAAGATGTACAATTTCAGTGGTCTACCTCATTGGCAATAACCCTGCCAACAGAGGGGCTGGTTAGGCAGGAGACAGCAGCAGGCAAAGCACACCCCAATTTAAGAAAGCTGTGCTTTTCACCAGAATTGGACAGTGCTAATAACTGGGAGTGTCTTGTGGTTTAACCTGGCAGGCAGCTGAACACCACACAGCCGTTCGCTCACTCCCCCCCCCGCCCAGTGGGATGGAGGAGAGAATCAGGAAAAAAAGTAAAATTTATGGGTTGAAATAAAGACAGTTTAATAGGACAGAAAAGGAAGGGGGAAAAAATAATAATAATGAGAAAAGAATATACAAAGCAAGTGATGCACAATGCAATTCCTCACCACCCACCGACCAATGCCCAGCCAGTCCCCGAGCAGCGGTCACCGCCCCCCGGCCAGCTCCCCCCAGTTCATGTACTGAGCATGATGTCACATGGTATGGAATGTCCCTTTGGCCAGTTGGGGTCAGCTGTCCTGGCTGTGCCCCCTCCCAGCTTCTTGTGCCCCTCCAGCCTTCTCAGTCGGTAGAGCATGGAAAGCTGAAAAGTCCTTGACTAGTGTAAGCACTGCTTAGCAACAACTAAAACATGGGTGTGTTATCAACATTGTTCCCATCCTAAATCCAAAACCCAGCACTGTACCAGCTACTAGGAAGGAAATTAACTCTATCCCAGCCGAAACCAGGACAGAGTGCTTAGGCACCTATCCCTGCTCTACCACACAGATAAACCTGCTTCTGGAGAGTAATGGAAACTGATGACGGGCATGCTCCTGTTCTGATTTTATTCAGTATCAGAAATCTCAGTGATTTCAGTGGGATTGACATCAGGCCACTTATCAGCATGCAGAAGAGAGGATACAAGTGAAATAACATGGTACCTGGTTTACTTCTATTAAAAAAAATCATTCTCCAACACACTGAAAAATTCTGCCCCTTTAGATTAAATCAAGCAGCTTTGACAAAATAATGGAAAGAAAAGGTAGTAGATTTCTGGTATTAAAACACTAAATTCAACAAGAAATACTTTTTCTCGTAAGTACTTTTCCACATAAATCTGGGAGAGCACTTTTGGGCCCAGTGTCATGCACCAGTGAGTTCTGTAACAAAGATCTCAACAAAGCAAGTTCGTCAGTTTTTAAATGCATCTATGTCTAAAGGTATTTCCAGTTAATAGGATATTTTAATAGTTTGCCACTCCATACTCTACGTATTTGTAGGTTCTTTCCTTTTTTTCCCCCTACAGTTGTGGTTTTGCTTATTGTTTTCCAGCCTAACTGCTTCACTTCCGAGACTTAATGAGAATTAAAAATATGTCTGGCACAATGAGCCCAATTCATCCAAACAGTATAGCCAGATGATCTATTTTTTCCCCTCATTAGGAGTCCAAGCACATTCAGCATTTGGAGTGAAGAAGTCTTCTGCAAGATCAAGAAAATAGTATTTAGTGATAAAATTAAATGTTCGTCTACAACGGGAAGCTATTTTGAAGAAGGAAGATTACAAATGCAGAAAAGTGGAAAACTACCTTACACAAACTGCATGTCAAAAGTGTCCACAATGGGAGGTGGTGTGGAGGGGCATCCTGTGAATTGTAGGTCAGCGTTCATTAAGTTCCCAGATAGATTAACTCCAGGCACTCTTATACTTGCGATATGAGTGAATCAGGGAAGGCTTCCTAGCAGGATGTCCCATGACTCGGGCAAACACTTTAGCACCTGCTTAATTTTAGGTATTGTACGCTTACTTCTCAGTATCTTGTTGGAATAAAGTTTTTGCTTAATTATTTTTCCTGAACAAAGGTGCTTTCCTATGCTTCCATGATGAAAAATTTGAGGCCTTTATTTCAGTGATATCTGAATACACTGAGTAATAAGATATATGTGGTCCCACTGAATGCAGGGGAAACACACTGAATCCATCGCACAGATTAAATTATACCCCCTAAATTATTTATAGACGAGTCAGTCTGAGCTTGTAACCTGCTTAAGAGAAGACCATCAATTTGAGCCTGTATTTTAACATGTAACTGTTTTGCCGTCAGCTGAGAGGACAGACACGTTGCCACATGTTCCCCTGACTTAGCTGCTTTTGAATCACTGAAGTAGGGACACTGGGAATTTGGCAGGATCCAGAGAGCCACTGGGATGAACAGAGGTAGTTCATGTCTTTCATGAACTGTTCAACCCTCCGTTGTGATCTTAGGCTATCTGGTGGATAAATGCACGTGGGACTACACCCGTTTGTAGTTGGAAGGGTACTTTTAGCAAATACTTAGACCTGAATGTAGCATTTTTTCACTATGAGCACATCTTAAACCCGTGACACTGAGGAAGGTGCCCACTTACAAGATAAGGCTTGCTGCTTATCGTTGACAAATATGTCACCGACTCGCCAAACATGCCAGTGCACTTTAAAATGCCCGCCTGAATACACAGAGACATTTTAATGACAAAAAAATCAAACCTTTCAGAATTTCCAAAGAAGCTGTACTAATGACAGCCTTAATACACTGGGAACTGTGGACTGACGGTGGCAGGTAACGGTGTTCTTATCCCACAGCAGCATACAGTACAACTGGGATGACATACTGCTTTCCTCATCTAGGTATTGCCTCAAATTGCAGCTGATGTGGGAAATGCTGACATGTAACTTTCTGGATGTTGTGTTTACCATACCCACATTTTAAAGTTATGTAGGGTCGTTGCTATTATATGTGTAGAGAGAAATCAAGTGATAATACCATTCCAGGGGAACTACATTTTCTTTAATATGGTCATATTTTTACCTTTGATGCCACTTAAATGGTTCCTATAAATGGTGCACTCTAATTCTATTTATCCCCTAATGAAAACACCTAAACAATCCCATGCAAGGGCTCAAGGGAGTGTGTGGGTGTATAGGAGACGCTATCCTCAGACAATTGAATGGCAGAGGAGTAATTTAGTTTTTTTCTTGAACAGTAAGTGTCCTCTATGGATTTACTCTCTTTGATTCTGCAGTTTTAAGAGGGTATCTCATTTTTATTGAATAAAAGTGTGGGTCAGAAAAATGCGAATTACAGGAAAGAGGGAAAAATGGGACTATCTTCTGAAAGCTGTAAGAGTACTATAAACAAGCTTTTAAAAGGCAATGATAAGGCATTTATATTCAATCAGTTTTGGAAGTAAACAATAACAAACTAAGCTGTTTATCTACTGCTGAATGCCAAACCCTTCTGAATACTGTAAAACAGAATTAAACAAATAAAAAAACCCTTTATATAGTCACTATGAAGAAAATGAGGTTGTCTATTCAAAAGGGGGAGAAAAAATGATTACAGAGATGTCCTGGTTTCGGCAGGGATAGAGTTAATTTCCTTCCTAGTAGCTGGTACAGTGCTGTGTTTTGGATTTAGGATGGGAACAATGTTGATAAGGCACCGATGTTTTAGTTGTTGCTCAGTAATGCTTACACTGGCCAAGGACTTTCTAGTTTCCCATGCTCTACCGACTGAGAAGGCTGGAGGTGCACAAGAAGCCGGGAGGGGGCACAGCCAAACTGGCCAAAGGGACATTCCATACCATGTGACGTCATGCTCAGTACATGAACTGGGGAAAGCTGGCCGGGGGGGCAGCTGCTCGGGGACTGGCTGGGCATCGGTCGGCGGGGGGGGAGCAATTGTACTGTGCATCACTTGCTTTGTGTATTATTATTATCATCATATTATTATTATCATCATATTATTATTATCATCATATTATTATTATCATCATATTATTATTATCATCATCATATTATTATTATTATCATCATCATATTATTATTATTATCATCATCATATTATTATTATTATCATCATCATATTATTATTATTATCATCATCATATTATTATTATTATCATCATCATATTATTATTATCATCATATTATTATTATCATCATCATATTATTATTATCATCATCATATTATTATTATTATCATTTTATTTCAATTATTAAACTGTTTTTATCTCAACCCACGAGTTTTTCTCACTTGTGCTTTTCCAATTCTCTCCCCCATCCCACCGGGTGGGGGGGAGTGAGCGAGTGGCTGCGTGGTGCTTAGCTGCCGACTGAGGTTAAACCAAACCACGACAAGAGAAAAGAAGTATATGTAAAGCTATGGCTGGCTGTTCACTGAATAAGTTTTAGGACTGAAAAAAGACTGTTTATAATACCTGGGAAGAGTGAATTAAGATGGATTTCAGTTGAGTGACTGGAGGCAACTGGTTGTAGGCAAGATAAATCACTCCTGGATTTCCTTTGAACACCAGTTTTCCAGCATGATGTAGTCCTAAAATCAATCATGCTCTCTCTTTTGCATCTACTGTTCCTATGTCAGGTCTAAACCCAAGCAGCCACTGTGGCATCGGCATCTATGCGTGTGGCTTTTTTAACCTTCGCTGTGAGATTCAGAGACAGGCACGTAAAGGCACCGCAGCTTTGAAAGGGCTGGTCCCACAAACACATCTCATGCACTTCTAGACTCCACTGAATTCAGTCGTAATTCTCTTCAAAAACCTATCAGGAGGAAGAAATGATTCTCCAGTTTTGCTTATTAGCACACAAGGGATTACAGCACGCACTCAGGAATTGCTTTCTTCAGCCTGTTTGGGTTCAAACTCTCACCTCCTGTTCCTCATTCCTCCCGCTGAAGCCTGGTGACCGTGCAGGGAGAGATGAAAGATTCCCAGAGTCAACAGGAGAATAAACAAAAACAACCCCCTTTTGCTGGGCCAACACAGGAAGCAGGGCTGAGATCCCAGGGCTCTCATTCCTGCAGGTTTGGAAAGTTCCTTTCAAGCTCTTTCATTTCTTACACGGGTGCAACCCTGCACGCCTGCCTGAGATGAAACTTCTGTCTTCCTCAAATATTCCCCTGGAGTTCTGTTTTAATAAAACTGTGGTGGCACTACCTGAAGCGGAAGAAGTTGTACTGCACACAGAAAAGGTTATATATATATTAAAAAATATGGTGCCCTTTATGATGATGTTCATGGAGCTCAGGAGGGAGTAAGTAGTTCCCATCTCAGTTTGTCAGACTTTATGAGCAATAGATTTGTCTGCTCGAATAGAGAGAATAATAAAAACAAGATCAGGCCTACACTCTTTAGTCATATTAGAAAAATACTATAAAACAACCTAAATGAAAAATATCTATAGCTGTGAGTGACACAATGTCCATGCAATAGCCTTTACGTTAATTAGCATCCTTAAATTTCTTACAGAGCGCACTTCATTTTATCTATACCCAGCACTGGGACTGCCTTTCTAAGACAGGGTGATCCATCTCTGGTTTGTAACTACAGATTTGTAGCATGCACATGAGGAATCGTTGAGATACTTAATGGATTATCACATAAAGTGCATAATAAATGACTGACCACATGATGCTCACTATTAAAGAGCACTATTTAAATATATACCAAGAAATGAGCTTCAGCCCGTTCTTAAAAAACTTGCTCACACCTAATTTTAGTTGGTAAAGAATAGCTATAGTTTATTATATCGAAGGAAAACACGTCATCTGCATTAGCAGGAAATAATAAATTGTAATTACTTTTGCTTGACTTACAGAAAAGTCTGATATGCAAACTACACTGGGTTTCTGTGGCAAAATGTACCGTGCGAGACATCATAGCTAGCCAAAAGCGGTAACAATTTAAAAGGGCTATAACAGCATCCACATGAGTTAACCTTTAATATTACTGAAAATGAAACAGTATGCAATATGAGTAATTATTAATTATATTCATGGTAATTATGAAGCCGAGAAACTACTCACACTGTCTCATTGAACAGACTGTTGCAGGAAAAAAAAATACTGAATAAGCACAGCAATACCAAATGTCTGCATTATATAAACGTACTCATTTTGCACACAGATTTAATAGCAGAAAAAGTAAAAAGGGACCTTGATAATCTTTGATGTACCTGAGAGGGCAAATAAGAAATTATCGTAAACTTACAAAGTTTTCTGAAAATAGAGGAAGAGCAGGAGAGAACAAGGGAAATGGATTACTGTTTGGGTTAGGGATATTCAGAATAGAAACAATATTGCAAGATGCAAAGCATCAAAAGCTTTCTCTGACAAAGTCAGTATGAATTTTTATAAAATGATTTTCATTTAATCAGCACAATCTTTCTTACAATTAGTAATTCCATATGGTAAGTCAGCAATAAAGTCCTTTTATAGAGAGTAAAATTTTTTAAGATTTACTGGCCATTTAACTTCTATAAAATAAATCCTCCCTTTCATGGCTTAAAGCACGCAGGCTGTATCGTCCTACACGCACGCCTCTCTGAGTTTGCCAAAGTGCTCCTTCATGTTTGGTTTATTGCAATCCAACTCTTCTCACCTAAACGTGAGTAAGCCTAGCACATCGCAACATTTTTATTTTACGTGAAAAAATGGTATATCACCATGTGACAGACAGTACCTGGTGTTTTACTGTTCTTCCTAATTCTGCTATGCTTCTGTAAGAAGGGAGCTCCCGGCTGTGCTCAGGGAATCGAGGCAGGTGTGGCAGGCACGGGGCTCCGGGCACAGGGCTGCCGGTTGGGGGGGGGGCGTGCGGGCAGGCTGCAGCAGGCACTTCAAGTCCTAAATCTTATTCTAAGAAACCTGGGCTTTTTTCACTTGCCCAATTTTAACAGCCTTTGGGTATTTAGCTGCTCCCTACATGAGAAGTTCCAGGCAGATTGGCCTCAAAACCGTAGCTTTCTGTCCTAATCGGTTCATCTGCTCTTACTCTATAGTAATAATGTACATAAAATTCTTTCTGTCACATCTGTATATATGTGTGTGTGTGTAAAAGATGACAAGAAAGAACATTGATATATGATGTATTTTAAGATCACGTGCATTTTATGCAGTAGTAAAACGTGTGTGATATGGCAGAATTATGTAGTTTCTGAAACATTCAATAGACGTCACAAGTCCTCTTTTGAAAAGACAAGCAGTATGCAAACCTCTGCTGGGAGGCAGAAGATACTCCCCATAAGATGCCTCCACAGGCCCTTTTGGGGAACTTAGTGTATGGGGTATTTATAGAAAATGGGAAGAAATGATGAACCACCTAAGTTTTGGGGAGGGAAAAGAGGAAGAGTTTAGTTGGATGATAGAGACATTTTCATCAAGACTAAATAAATCAATACAAACTACTGATATAAATTAGTATATTAAAAGCAGAGTGAAAAAGAAGGTTGTTCATTAGAAAAAATGGCAATTCAATTTGGCAATTACTAGAAGAATTATCAGATAACTGAATTCAAAGGAAATCTCAGAGATTTACACGGTATTGCCCTATCCAAAGTGACTTTTGCATTTATTCGCAATAAAATGTAGTTATTGATCCTTTCCTCAGCCTGACATATTTCTGCTTGCATCTCTGCCCTCCCCTTCACGTCTCTGTGATTCTGTCATTTTGAGAGGCATTCGAGTTTCTTCAGGAGCCAGCTGGGTTTGGCCTGTCCCGAGCCCTGGATCGCTGCACGCTGCCCCATACGTTCAGCGTTACCTGAAGATATGGGACCTACGGAACCAACGGAGTTTCGCTGCAGGTGGTGCAAGCGTGGGAACCGCCCGCTGCAGTTCGCATGCCTTAAGAGCGGGACTCGGGCTGATACTGCTAGCTCTGACAGCGGTCTGCTGGTGGTAGGTTGCCCATTTCTCTCTCTCAAAGACTCACATGCATCCGATTTCTGCCTGCAGCCACCCGAAGCCTTCGCTCGCTGGGAAAGCCTGCCAACTCCATTTATTGTCACGGATGAAGGATCCATGGGCTGCTCTCAGCAAGGAGATGTAAAGGCGAAGAACGAGGGGGTGCGGAGGCACAGCGACGGGGCCGGGGGAGGCAGCGGTGTGGGAATGCGCCAGGCGAGGGACCACCGGACGGTCAGGAAGAGCAGGGTAGGGAGGGCAGGAGGCCGCTGGGAAAAGCTGTGAGCGGCACAGCACGTCACTGAGAGCTAATGTGATGTGACAGAGGCTATGAGAGAAGTATGATGAGGCCAATGAACGTAAGGGGTAACAGTGACAGGAGAGCATCGCATTTGAAAGTTGATCATACGACGGTAATTTGAAAGGTGGACGTGGCGCGGTAATTGATGGGGGGGGGGGGGACAAAAGAATGTAGGTTGAAGCCCTGCCTGCACCAGGGTTGCAGAGGTGGTAAATAGCAATGCTCAGAGAGGCTGTACTTAAGGTTATTCCCAGTTTGAGAGCTTTAAATGTAAATTGTGTTAATAGTGATACATGCAAGTTAAAGTGTGGGTCTGCCTTGCAAGGTTCATTTTAACAATTTAGGTTAGAAATACCAAGGAATGCTTATTTTTTCTCATCTACTCTTGTAAGCACCTTTTTTCTATTACACTGCAGATAAAAGTGTCCTTAACAGCCAATCACATATAAAATAAGTATGAAAAAGTAGAGTAGAAGCCAAGAATAAAAATAATTGCCCCTCATACATGAAGCTGAATTTATGGAATAGGTAGAAAGTTTGTACCACAGGAGAAGGATGCCACATAATGATATTTAGTGCATAGAGATTGGCGTTACATGACCATTACATATAAAAAATTGAAGGGATGCTTAATATTGCCATTAAGACTAGATTCTGTAGACACTGTGCATTATATTTACAAAGGAAAAAGACCCTCCTTGCAGTAAAGCAGTTGATTTAAAACAGCTAAGCTTTCAAATACTGAGAACAATTTTTCAGTCAGTCGATAGACATATGAGATTTATAAGGAGGAAATGGAGTTTTCTGTTATTTTAATTTTGATTTAAAGGTGATTTAGCATATTGCAGCTTTCAAGTCCTGCAAACCATTTTTCAGTCAACTGAGATTAAAGTCCCTAGCAAGATTAATTGTAGAGTTGGGATTAAGAGATTTTATAAATCACTCAAATTCAAAAATAAAGCTAGCAGAGTACTAGGATAATGATAGATATATCCATATTGTATCAGCTACAGCTAAATTGAATTGACACTGTAATAGACTGAATGCAGTCAAATATGAGAGTAGAAGTTATTAATAAAGATTATTCTTGATGAAAATGCAGACACCACTGCAGTGACAATTCCTGGGGGGAGAGTACTCTTGAAGAGCATTCATTTTTCTACAAACATCTGTATGAAAGACCCTGGTATGGCTTCCTGATTTGTCAAGGCTTCCTGCTCCGGAGGGACAGCATGCAGGATAATGAAATTACTGCCCTTCCTTCAATAACTGTAGCGTACATAAAGATGCAGTGTTAATTTGTTACGATGGCTAAACTGTATAGGATCTCAGATCAAAAAAGTTTGCATACTTGGGGAATTCACTGATTTCTTATGTGGACTGAGGACAGAAATTGAGCTGAAATTCTTTCAGATTAGGCTGACTGAAAGATGTGATACCTCCTATTCACATACACGTGTGTATACATACATACACACACCCACCCACACACCCAGATACTCCCCCCCCCAAGAGACATCTATCTATGTGTAACTATACATCCCATTCAATACCCCAAAGAAAGAGACAGAGCAAGAGAGAGAGCTTTCCTTTGTTAAAGCCAAGGGGCGAACTGTCTGAATCCATTAAGGATGAAAGGAAGATAGTTAGCAGGAAAAAGAAATCTCAAAGGTATTTCTAAAAAAGGTTGAGGGTCATTAAGGCACTGGAGAAATTGTAAGGTTATTTCCTTGGCAGGCCATCGAAGTATTTTTTATTCATTTCTTTAAGTGGCTGCTCTGAACAGGGCACAGCTCTCCCTATTCTTCATCCCACTGCACTACAAGGGAGATGCTGTATTTTGGGGGCGAAGTGAAACCTCACCTTGTGACTAAGACTGAAGCCTCAGCAGTATCTGGCCTTTAGCAGAAGGTGAGATCATGTCCACATTTATGCCTCGCTTTGTCTGTTCCATACCTTCCTCCCGCCTGGTATCTCATAAAACCAATGTGATACTTAGGATGCAGCTGGAAAGAGAACAGCGATTCTGCAGGCTGCTCGCTTTCTTGCTGACTCAGCCAACTGGGTGCTCAGCTAATTTCCGCGGTGCTACAGAAGCTTCCTCACAGTGGAGGCAAGGAAATATTTTTAATTGATTAGAGCCTCCCAGAAAGCCAAAGCTAATTTGTCAGTTCTCAGATGAGCTGTTCTAAAAATCGTGTTCTCTGGTTGTAGAGATAAACCGGAGTTAGGCTGGGATGGCCCTCCATCACTCCTATTCGGGCTGCATTGGTCACACATAGGTAAACTTTTTTGGGGAAGATCAACTCCCTCCTCTGCATGAGTGTGCTGCAGTTGTTGTGAGTGAAGCCAAATGCCATTGATTTAAAAGGAAAGCAGAGCTGAAAGGGTCAGTGACCTCTGGCTCGGAAAATCTGGAGTCCAGTTTCAAGGCATGAGACAAAGTTGAAAGACTGAAATAGACTGACTTCAAAGGGGAAAAATGAATATTATGAGAGCAAATTATACTCTCACTTACCACATGGTATATTCTATTTTGGTGAAGAATAACTTAATCTGATATTCTGCTTACGGCTTAACTTTAGGGAGACACTGACAGGTAAGGACAGACAAAAGGAAAACTATGGACCTGTAGGGGAAAGGCTGGTTGGTGCAGACTGCAAGGGAAACTTCATGGCAGTGATGCTTGGCTATACAAAACTAGGAATGTGAACTGGACCACACAGTACACAGATATAAAACTTTAAAATCTTAAGAGGATGCTATGTTGAAGGCTACAAAGGTGTAAAAACTGAAGAAATACCTAAAAGTGAAAGTTTTGGATAGATATTTTTGCTTTGTTTAAACAAAACCTGAATGAATGAGTGATTCAGTTTCTTTGACATGATAAAGTGGGAAAGCAGGTTAACTATCTAGAAGAACAAATGAAAATTACTTTATACATTTGTTAAAAAAACCCCAAAATATAGGTCAAACATCTTTTCTTCATGTGCAAATGTGCTCTCAGATGTTTAATTTTATTTTAATTAATGTTTTCCAATATGCAGCAGGGTGCCCAATGACCAGAATAGGAATCAACAGTGTTTATAGATAGTATATTTAGAAAATACTGAGAATTTTGTATAATACAAACCGAACAATGGTTACACCACAAATGTATTTTAATTATATTAATAAAAATAAAAGACATTTATCCAGAATCCACTTTCAATATATTTTTCTTATTTTAAAAATTACTTTACCCTTCCCAACATCCATGTGCAACATACACATGCACGATAACAGAGTGCACAACATCTGAGAATAGGTAAGGAAAAGGGATTGTGGAAATCTTTCTTCAGATTTTAATACACTTTGGATTAGGCCCTTTAACAGTAACTATGCTACGTGACATGGGCATTTGCCTTTGGAACCTCAGGCTGGGTCAAGTAATTGCATCTGGGAAATACAGTTTCTGTTTCTTCCCAGGTCTTTTGTGGTCACATTTTTGGAAGATCAGTTTTGACAGTACTCATTTAAATGTTTCCTTACTTCATAGTAAAAGAGGGCTGAAAATGGCCCACAGAAATCTCAGGAGGAATGTATGAATTCAATCATAGTGAGAAATGTGAATTAGACCCTTTCTGCTATGTACTTACAGGGAGGTAATCTTGCCAACACTCAGGAACACATTTTATGTCTTTCTCAGTACATTCCACAGTCTTGTACTTTATCTCTAGATTTTTTAAGATGATAGAGCCATAAGGAGTGGGACTATACTTGGAAAAAAATCTAAGATGATCTATTCCCATAACCCTAGGACCCACGATATTGAGAACAGCACCAAATATCACAAATCTTGTGGCGAAGTAGAAGAGATGTCAACACCCAGTGACACAGATAGCACCGTACCGTGAGGCCATACGTTACGTTCCACGTACCCACTACCTTTCTTTTGCTAGAAAGAAGCGTGTTGGAGAACATATTTAACCGCCATTTCCCAACAATACTGACTGGCAGCAGCTACCTTATGACAAGCAGTCATCTTCCCACGCTACTTTGTTCAAGGGATCTCCCACGCTATTTTACCTATAATCAGTTTCATGGGGTCTGGAGAATAGGTGTAATGAAATAGCAAGAGTTTGAGAGATCCTACAGCAGGACTGAAAATAGGGGTCATGTACAACAGTGGCTGAAGTGAATAGAATAAGAATCCACGTGTACAAAACATGCTAGCAACATAGTCAGTTATATCTGACATTAGTCCCCTGTGCACATGTACTCATTACTTTCTTACAGATAACAATTTCCCTCATCATAAATACTGGCCTTTTAGTAATACAATATGGCATCATCAACTCTCTCATCTTTTATCAAGCAGTACATTTCAATATGATTTATATGCACACATTTCTTACAATAACAATTGGCATCAAGATAAAGGCAGACAAAAAAATCTATTACAAAGCAGGACAAGAACCACCTCTTTGCTTGTTATCTCATTAATAAGCAATGCACAGCTGCATTACTCATGTCTCAAAACAACACAGTCGCCAAACACAACTGAGTGTGGACTGAAAAAGTCTTTACCTCATGGTGAAACAGCAAACTGGACCTTCACCTTCTATTTTGAAAGGATGCCTATTGCATATATTGCCTCAAGACTCAACAGATTCAGCAGAGAGAATGACAACAGATATCCCTCCAACTTGTCTTTCAGATCTAGTTCTTTACATATTAGGTTTGGATCTCTGAGAGAACTTCAAGCTCTACTTTATGCTCATTAAATCCATTTAGTGGATATGCCAATATCCCCTAAATAATACAATTTTAATTTGCTGGGGGATTGAATGTAACCCTTGCATTACAGCTACTACAAACAGACTAAGCCCAGCAAAAAAGCAAACAGAAGGGGCCTGTTAAGACGGACCCTGTATAGCAAGTAAGAAGTCTGGACTGGCCTGGGCTGGGAGGGAGGCAGGAAGAACAGAGCATCGCCCCAGCTCAGCGTGCCCAAAGCTTTAACTAACTGAAGGAGAAATTATAAAGTTTCAAATTCCTTCTTCACTGTGTAATCACAGTTATCTAAATCAGGAAATGTGCGGTCAGGAAGGTGTACAACTCCTGTAAGACTTGTTGGTGACCTCAAAGCTTCCCTAAACTGGAACACTAAAAGTGGGAAAGAGAGACCACCTCTAATACTGCTGTACTGACCCATCTTTAGGTCACTGGCTGGGGAAGTCCAACTTACAGAATGACAAGTACTTTGAATTCATATTCCTCATTCTTCTTTAAAATGTTTCCTCATAATATCAATGTTAACTACTATAAACATTACTACTGTGGCATTAAAATTCTGTTTATAAACACTTCTCTTTCAATAGTTTACTCATGGTAATCAAATAGGAATCAGCTATTCTCTTTTTTAATGCAATACCCTTCTATTATAGACCAACGTGGCATACCAACCCTTTCACAAATGTGTCAAAAAGATGGTAAATGTTTTTGTTCCCATAGCTCCTCCTGGGGAGCTGTTCCAGTCCCTCACTCTCCCCAGTGGCAAGGTGAACAATTCACCTCTTTTCACTTTGTTTCATAAAAGACAGGCCCATCAGTTTATTTGATTCTATTAACAGCCCTGCGGGGTAGATTTTCCCAGTTTCTGTTCCTGTTAGTGAACACGTGTGTTAAGAACTGCACTCAGTCTTCCAGATAAGGTCTTACAAGTGTCTTGTATATGACAATTCCTTATCTCTACAGGCAATACCAGAGGATGCATCTTAGGAGTGTATTTGCCTTTTTTATAGAGGCATTAGACCGGTGGTTTGTAATAATCCTGTGCTCACGCAATAAAGCCCCGTTTTGACACCCTCCCTCAGCAATTATTACTACTGGTTATCGATGACACTCTGCGCTACCGCATTCCATCCCGTATCTGTTTTTCCAGTCTTCACAATCACTAGATTTTTCCTGTTTGACGTTCTGAGCCTACTTGACTGTGGTAATGATCTGCCACCTTCATGTTATTGGTACAGTTCAACGTTTGTGGTTAGTGTCACTATTGACAGCATTAGAAAATGAATCCAGAAGGAATTCTGTAAACCTCTGTCTTTCACTCCAGTTTCTTGCCTTTGCTGCCGTATTTCCATATTCTTCCAGAAAAATGATGTAAAGCAATTACTTATAACTTAATGAACAATAGCGTATCTTGCATCTGCAGAAGTAATTTATATGGGGTAGTGTAACAGGTGCATATTTTTGTCAGACTGCCACAGACCCCTGGTGAATGATACGGGTCAACAGGAAAGATTAAGTAAGAGCTGCTTATAAAGGGTGCAACTCAAATATTAATACTTTCATATTAGAAACAAATCCAAATCAAACAAATAACTGCTGGAAATTATGCAACCATTTGATAAACAAATTCATACCCGTCCAGCTACACTGGCAACATGCAGGCAAATTTTAGGCAGTGATTTAAATTCTTTCCATCAAAATACTCAGTTTAAACATTCATTAGTGCCTTGAAAGTTTTATGTTTCATCCTACAATGATTTACCAACATACACATTAAAAAATATCACAAGGAGAGGACTCCTATCAGACTTTTAATATCCTCCTACTAACCTTAGGTGGTTTAAAAGGATAGTCCGGTGAAAAGGTAATGTCAAGGAAGAAAACTCCACCTTCATATACAGACCCTGGAGGCCCCAGTATTGTTGACCTCCATTCATAAATGTTGTCTCCTTTGGGTCCAGCACTAAAATAGAAAACAAAAATATAACATAATAACCACATACAATCAAGGATATACTGCATCAGTTATACTCTACTAGTAGTACCGCTGGTTTTGCAATAACACTGCAAGTTAAAATTGTGTATCACATTCATTAAGTTAGCCCTGGATAAAACATGTAACTGGTGTCCTAAGCTCTGTCAATGAAGTGATATATTCAGCCAGGAAGAAGTATTAAAATCACATTATAAATTATTCAAATAAGCACCGAAAAATTCCTGACTGTCTTATCTCAAATATTTTAGTGGGCAGATGTGAAGTATTTACAGTGCAAGGATACAGAGACTTTGCTGAGATGTCTTGTCACCGTCTTGCCTCACAAGCCATCCTATTTTCACCTACCTCCTCATCCACCTACCTCATCAGTCAGTAGCTGTGTAATTACACACATTATTATACAGCACAGGCTGTACTAAAGACTGAGCAGCGTACAAATGACCTTGCAGCTGTACTTTCTAAGTTACTAACCTAAGGTCTCCAGTCACTAGTACAGAAGGCTGCTTTACTCCGCAATCGTTACCCTATCTTAAAAATATTATAAACAGGAAGCGGGTTAAACTGTTGGATTATGTTAATTCAAAGTCCTCGTTTAAAACCACAGAACTGAAACAATATTTAAAATGTACAAAACATAATCCTGTATGTGAAACACGAAAAATCTCTCACCCACATGGTCAATTCCTGAAAAAATAAAATTAAAAACTAATAAAAGTTCTTGGGCATGACTCTTCCAACAGCCAACGCAGCCTCCGTTCATACAACATAATGCTTGTCCATAGAAATACATATTTTACTCAGGGTGGCCTCTCAAGGAATACGAAGACTTCTTTTTGGTTCACAGCCTGCCGATACCAGTCACTGATACAGGACCTGAATTTTAATTAGGATCAATTGGGATGGTGACTTCTAGATATCTGATTAATATTTTCAGAGGAAGGCAGTGCTGGTAGATATTTCAAATAAGTTATGTGGTATTGTCTTAAGGGATTTCTTGTGAAACAATTCTTGTTATGTTTGCAATAAAGATTTCCACAGCATGCAGGGGTTTGTGAAATAACCCTGTGTGTAGAACAGATGAAAGCTCTTGGCTATACTCCATGCCTCACAATGTACCCAAGGCATACAATTATACGACATCATGTCATGTTCACTGCTCAACTATTCATTTTGTTCACTGAAAGTTAATAAAATCCTCTTTCACCTGAAATTCCTTGGGCTCCCTTCATTAAAACTTCTGACTGCATGATTCCCTGCATACAACTGCGTGACTTAGTACTGCGCGGTGTACTTCATTAGTCATGGTACCTACACCAATTTTCTATAATAGCTGTTAATGCTTCTTGGCTTTCTAAACTACATGCTTTCTTAACAAAAATGGGTTACAGAGACTATAACATTATGGAACATTCATTTTCCATCAGCCATAGTAACAAAACTAGCAATTGTTTTAAAGATAAAATCTGGCTTTTTAAGTATCACAATAGCAGAAGTGTTGCCATACATATTTCACAGTGTCTATAATACATCAGGTTGCTAGCTGCCAAACAAATTTAATTTGCCCAGTTCTCAGTTTGCATTAACCTTTGAATAATAAAGCACAGCTGAGACTGCTGTAAGAAACAAACCAGAGAATGAATAATTAAAAACACCTCCACTGCCTTTAGAAAGACCAATCCCGAGTCAACAGGGAAGGTTTAATTGTGACTGAACTACACATTAAGGGGCTAATTGAACTCTTTATAAGCCCAAACGAATGTGGTCCTACATCAGTGCTATGGTATACAAGGTTCACGGAAAGTAAAACCCTTAAAAAAAAAAAAAATCAGGCAATTAGTTCAAATAGAAAAGGCAAGACGCAGGGGCAATCTAAATCTTACATGAAAAAAAGCCCATAATATGTGAAGGAAATCCTTCCTCATTTTCTGCAGAAAAATGTTCTAATACTTGGAGAAGCAATGACTCAATTGATGCCAGCAGGTTAAAATGGAAGTGATATAAATGTCAGTCCCAGAGAAATGGTTGGAAACAGCAAGTAACAAAAGCAAGCCCTGTGTTTTTAAGACCTTATTTAGCCCTTTAGGATGGTTAGGCCCTTTTTGGGTTTGAGCGAGGCTTGCTTTTTTGATCAGAACTCTCTCTGACAGTGGCATTTTCATAACTTATATTATTTTTATTTGTTTTGCCTATTTATTTAATTGCATTAACATTTGAAATGAGCAGTCATTAATTAGAATAGTTGGAAAATGCTCCATCTGCCAGTTGAACTGTTTCGGCACGTCCAGCTACAAGCCCAGCCTGATCACATTCTGAGGACGCTGATTAACATTAATTGAAGGTTTTCTTTGCAAATGAGAGATGAAGCTTTATTAAGTATTATTATTAATTTGAAGAATAGCTTGAATTGTATGGAGTGTGGGAAGACTGCTGTTACCGACGTTGCCTGTTAGAGTGCTTGCTGGCAGCCAGGCTGTTCAGCCGATGTAAAATACCGATCCACGTGCACAGGCAACAGCTGGTATTAAGGGCAACAGCACGCACAAGCATAACGTTTTTTCACTTGCGCATTAATAATACAAAAAGTTTGACAGGTGTATTATCTTTGTTTTCCTTCTTTCCTAATTGTTAAGCCTTTTATTTATCCACACTATTGGCAACCAGAACGACGACTCATCAGGCTTCACCAGAGAAAATTCCCATATGTGCAAGACCTCAGCCAGAGCCTTATTCTATAAGGTTTATAATGCGAGAGGATTTAATTGCCCTTCTCTCTACATGGATATCTGCCCAGCACACTGAAGCCCAAATGTTTTACATTCAGTATGATTTATATTCCAGCTCTATTGATGTTACTGGCAACCAAATCGCAGATCTCAAAGAAAGCAAACCAAACATCTCAGTGCCTGAAGTTCTGTTATCTTTGGAAGGACAGATTCAGATGTGCACCCGCTCAGCAAAGGGCAGACTAAATCTGTCTTGAACTCAACTGACCCAGGGCCAGAGCATACGCATGCTGCCTGCTACTAACCCGCTGCTAAATCAGTCAGCTTCAGGGGACAAATAACAGTGGCTGGGGCAGCTCCAGGTGGAAGTGGCTGAACTGTAAGGATAAGGTGGTTAGGAGAAGGACAGGTCTGCTGTCGGACCAGCAGCGCAGCCTCCCAGTTTGAGCCCAGATGCTGAAACCCCAGCGAACCCGCAGGATGAGGCAACCAAGGAGCCCAGAGAGAAGCACGCGGCGTGACTCTGGAGCTGGCACTCCCAACGTTTCCAGCGTTTTCTCCCAGGTGGAATTTGTAACGTAGGACCGAGGAGGTGCAGCTGAGCATAAAGACCCTGGAGACCTGACGTTATCAGTGGCTTGTCAAGAGCCAGCTCTCTGCTGTCGTTATTCCCCTATAGCTGATGAGACACTGCACAGAATATTGCCTGGTTTACCCGCTGGGGAGGCTTTGCTCACTGGAAGAGCTGGGGCGGGTGGACATGGAGCCAGCCTTCTTCCTCTTCCAGAATGACATCAGTATGGACGTGTGAAATTCAGGACAAAGAAGTCAAAACACGTAAAATGGTCTCCTTTGTATTTCACTCTCCTTTGAATCTCCCTACATATTCGAGTTCTGCCATTGCTTCCCACATACATACTTGCAGGTGAAATGTATGCACGTCAGTTACAGTTAGTAGCAAAATACTTTAAATGCTACTATAACTGAATTAATTTTGCCTTAAATATGCTTAATGCACTGAGTATTTTCTATTCCCTCAACATGTTTTAGGCAGGCAGTCACTTGAAAGTAGTGCTGCTAAAAACTGCTTGTCCACTACAATCCATTAAAAATACCAAGCTTGCCCTGCATTTAGAATATCCTGAAATATTAAATTGAAAATGATGTATTAGGAGACTTCTATAAAAACAACAGCATCTATGAGACATACCAGATGAAAACCTATCTGGAGAAGTTATGAAAGTACAGTTGATTTTTAGTTTTATCGGAGCTGTGATTTGTATATAAATTTACTCAATTTCCAGAGAATAACTCAAAAAAGTAAAAATACAGAAATTCAAAGAAATAACAGTATCCCACATGTTCATCAAGTAGTTGTATGGAATAAATTAGTCAAAATAATATTATTATTTTCTAATCTAACTTATGTTTCTTGATGAGGGATCCCCTGCTTCCCCAGCGTCTATAACTGGAGGTAGCATAACCTTATACTGTAGAAAATGAGGACTAGTTCAATGCCTTTCCTTCCATTCTTGGTCTCTGAATCTTGCTGGTATCTACTTTTAAAGTGTAACTGTACTCTTTAACACAAGGGAAAGGCAAGCCTATAGCACAAAACAAAGACGTAAGAAAAGGAATTACAACTTAAATTGCCTTCTAGTTCCGACACACTAACAGTGCGTGGGGGGAAGTGATCACGCCAAATGAAACAGGAAAGCAAGATGGCCGGGAGGCCCTCCCGTTCCTCAGGACTCAGAAAGAAATGGAAAGATTCTTCTGGACTAGGTGAGTTTAAGTTCTTTTTTATCCTCATCCTTTATAACAGGGTAGAATAAAGCAGGACCAGGATATTATACTAATTTTGTCCATGAACTCACTTTCCATGGCATTGTCTGTGGCAATTAATTCTTATTACTGCCTTATCTAATCTGAATTGCCTTAGCACACAGAAACACACATCAGAACTGGGGTTCCCCTGTATTAGCTGCAGTCCACGGAAGATGCAGACCCTCTCAACCATCTTCGGTAACATATGACAGCAGAAGGAAGAGGGATACACTCAAGCCTCTTCCTCTCATTACATGGAGCCTTGACTTTACTATTTAAGAGAATTCCCTCTGAGGAGAGAAGTTCACCACAGAATTATCTCCATTTATAAGACACACAACACTTTTCCTTGCAATCCTGTTGCTCGCACATCTAACAGTTATGCTGGAGCAGATCCTGCCTCTAGCTGCCCTCCGTGAATGCTTCTGGGAAGCCAGTTGCCCAGAGGGCAAAGTGGATACAAAAGTATTGGAAGATTGGCAAAATAATTTCAGAGCACAGCTGGTGAGGGAAGAGGATGGGTGTGACAAAACAGAAGACTGCAGATTCAGCTTTCAGTGAGATATGTCTCCTGAGAAGCTCATACGAAGCCTCATTAAAATAAACCCAGTACATACCTCTGCTCTCTGTTCTGAACAGAGTGCCAGTACTGAAACTGGTCCTAAGCAAAAGCGTTGCTTTGGTCTGTACCACAGCTCGGGGCTGTACCCGTGCCTGGGGACAGCCAGGAGACCAGCAGTGGGGCTGTGCTGGCAAAGTGGTTGCTGGATAATCTCAATCTGGGAAGGAGTAAGTCAACAGAGCTATGCTGACGCTAACATCACCAGGTGACTCGGACCCACCTGCACACCCAGCCCAGCCCCGTTCAACAAAATGCAAAATAGTGCCATTGAGGAGCATTGGCATCACAGCCCCGTGAGCAACCATAGTTCTCAGCCCTGCTTTCCCACTGCTGCGCGTCTTTGGCTTTGGAATGGATACAGACAGTGCCAGCAGCACCAGTTATCTGTTGAATTTCTTCTGCTCTTCTCCCAGTTCTCTCTCCTCTCCATTCTGGAAGCCCACCTGATCCACCACCTCTCGAGCCTTCACCCCTTCTCTTCCCTTGTCACTGACAGTTCTTCTTCGTAGAACCTGTATTTTCTATTTTCTGCTTGAGGATGGTCTCTCCCACCCCCTCTCCGTATGGTGATAATTCATTGCTCCTTCATCATGGTGGATCCTTTCTCCCTTCAGGTACATGCAGATCTCCCTCCCCCTAATACCCCCTTTCTTTTTCTCTCATCAACAGCCATCAACACATCCTGCTATTTTTCATCCTTCTCCAGAAAGGAGGAGGTGGTGGAAAACGGTGCAGGGGGATTTTATTACAGTACAGCAGTTACTCATTTTGTTTCTTTCCTTCCCTGTTGCCCTTCTTCTGAGATGTAGAAAATGAAGAGCAAGCAGAGCGGGTGCTGCAGCAACAGTGGCGTAGGGAAGGGAGTCACAGCTGCCTACCCAGATGCTACAGTGATATCAGTAGGTACTTTTATAAATGTATGTAATAAACAGTTGCCACAGCAGCCAAAGGAACACATTTCTACAAAACAAAAACAAAGAGATAGCAGTGAGAACTGAGACTGCCTGTGGCAATGGGCACAGTTGTATAGTTAATAACACCTCTGCTATGAATAAAATTAGCAGGCTAGTCTCCAAGCAGTAAAAGCAAAGAACAATTAAAGAAATAAACCCCTTCAGTATTAGAGATAAGTGCTTAGTTCGGCTATGATATTGATGACTTGAAGTGTCATCAAGAAATAAACCCTCCCCAAAGTTGTACCTTTGGAATGCATAACCTTTTCTTCATTTCTTTTTTTCCTGAAAATCTGCTGAAAACTCCTAAAATCTTATTTCCTTTTTTTTTTTTTTTTTTTTTTAATATTTATCCTCATCTCAATTCCTTAATCTAGATGGTGCAAAAAGTGCCATTACCAAAATACTGGAAGATGCTCATGGTTCTTACTAGTTATTAACTAGACCAAAGCTAGAAATTTTTCAGCATAAATTTGAGGCCCAAGAGATCTGAATTACTCTACAAAAATTAACAATATATATACATTTTTAAACAGTTGTTCATTTTACTTTAACTAGACGCTATATGAAGTGAAAAAGCTTGGCTTTCCATGATCTAACACTCAAATTTGGGTCTATGCTAGATCCAGTATTTTTGGTCACCCTGCAATATTACTGGGAATTTATGTCTTATGTATGTTGGAATATCAACATAATTAGATGAGGTAAGCACGATTTTTGGGTAGGCGTCTTTCATTAGACTTAATTATTCATAATGGAAACCAAGAGAGAAGTGACTGGGCTACTGGTCACTCAGAAAGGCTTTGGCGGAAAGAGAAACTTCAGGCAAATCCCTTACACCCCTTAGTTTGCATTACAGCAAGAGAATTCAGCTGAAAAATTTGGATCAGACTTTTCCAGTTCTTCCAGTTTTCTGATTGAGACCATCTTCCCATGAGAAACTTTAAAAAAAAAGTGCTTTTAGGCAAGCAGTAAGAGAAGGAGGATATTAAGACATTTTTCTAACTCATGCTACAATTCCTTCAAAGTGGTTATGTCCTTCTTTCATCAAATGCTTTTTATTGAAGCCAGTTACCATTTTCATCTACACTTTGGAACCAATGTGTTTGTGGTAAACGCGATCAAAAATAGGAAAGCTGACCCCAATGAGCTGTCAAAGGAGCAGTAATGTATTACAGGATAACACTAGACATTGCTTCTTATGCTTATCGAGAGCACTTGAATTCAGCACGGTATGGCATTTTTTCATTGTCAATCTTCTCTAGTTTCAGCAAGGTGTTTCTAGAGGTCCATTTATCACCCAAAGCGATATGCAGTTTAACTCTGGGGCTTCCTGGCACTTTCTTTCTTGCAACAAACCCGCAGCACACCAGGTCAGTGTGCCGAAAGTCTGTATGAGGCAAATCCTTTTTTTCTTGTGATTAACTTTCTCTGCCCTCCTGTCACTGGAGCCATTAAAAATTATTGGCTAAAGCTGCTGAAGCTGTGTTGTGTTTAAAATTAATAAGTTTTGGCCACAGTAAAAATAACAAATAGATTAAGACCAAAGCAAATATCACTTAGTTGATTTTATTTTTCACTTCTAAATAATACCACTAAAAATTACTAAAAGTATCCTAGCACTTTAGCAGACTGGTATTATTCAAAGAGTACTTTGATGCTTTTATTCTCCAAAGTCCTGTCTTCAGACCATTCCTGTGATAGAAACCATCATGAAGAGAACTGCTTCTTAATGCACAAAACAGTTATTTATATTACAGTATCTACAGCAATTTATTCATTGCAAACACCATTACACAGTGTATGATCACAGCGTGCTGAGTATTCACAATGAGATTTTAAAAATGGCAATTTTGTTAAGTATTCTCCACTTTGTTCAGCTGAACAAAATTACATAAAACGCTTCACAGAAGGCTTTCCTTGTTCAGCGCCGGAAACAGTCATTTGCCTCCTATTACACATCTATGGGCTCGATTCCCTTTTGCCACATCTTTTGTTTCTTTTTCTTTTAAAGTAATACCACTAACGGTAGTTCCAGCCCTTTTATACCACCGGAAAAGGACTGTATAGTTTAAATAAGATAAAATATTTATCATCCTGATTTGCCTCTACAGTAAATTATATCAAGTATGACTTGTAGCTGTATTTTACCAAAAGATGAAAAAGACAAGTAACTAGGAATGAAAAACACTACAAGTATATGAATAGACATTCCTGGGACCTTCTAACATGACCTCCAACCTTGCAACTTGCAAAGTGATATTATTTCCACGTTACTCCCAATTTGCTTTTCCTTGAGGTTTTTTCTTTCCCAGGATTACCACTTATTTTTCAAAATGTAACTGCTTTTTAATTTCACAACATTTCCCCTTACCCACAACAACTGTAATTTACCACTCTATCTTTTCTAAGTTAAACAGAAAACAAGACACACAACAGTGGGGTGGCACCATCGGGCACTGTATTTTTAAATTCTAAATCTAATTTAAAAGGTGACTGAGTGCAGACAGATAGCATAGAAACCCCATAGCAGCTGGAAGATTTAAGAGGTGCAGGAGGGAAGAAAGCATTCTTTAAAACAGCATTGACTTTTTAGTTTCTGTGGAAACTTTAGAGGCAACGCAGGACAGAGGTAGACAGGGCTAAAGCGGACCAGCTCAAACAGACTAGAGAGACTTGTCATGAATGGGTGCAATATACCGAAAGCTTTGCATTTGAAATCCATTTGATATGCTGATTTGATCACTTATAAAAAAAATTATTCCAAACTCCTGCTCTTCATCAGAAATGATGAAAAATGACACCACCACACCCCACACCCCCCCCATTCACAACGTATTAGCGATGAATGGATCAGCTGAACTTTAACTAGTGTCTCCTTCACTTTCTGATGATGGACTGATGATTTCATGTAAGAATTTTTTTTAAGTCTTATCCAAAAGAGATCTCTACAGTATCTTACTTTACGAAATAATAGTGTAATGATATTCTGCAGTAGTCAGCCATTTCAGTAATTGAGAATGATTTATACAGGATTATTTCTAATATATGTACACACACATTTTCTGATTATTATGAATACTATAAGCAAGGCAGTAATATTTTTCAATGACTGTATATTCTCTGTTCCTCAGAAAGCTGGTTCTGTATAACCACTAGTCATTGTATCTTTCCCCTACTTGGAAATGATTTATCACACTGCCTATAAAGAGGTTTGATTTGCTCAAGACTGTCATCTTTAATAATCCCATCTACAGGCAGTTGTCTAAATAACAACATGGAAATTTTGAAACCTTATGCAACAAGAATAATTTTGTAGCTTTTTTCCTGAAGAAGTGGCCTGATTCTGAGATTTCCTTTTGTGATGTTTTAAAGACTTCAGTTTCTTTATATAAGCTGCTTGCAAAACTCTCCCAAAATATTAATAAGGAAAAGCAATAATAAGAAGAATTAAAGAAGCTGGTATTTACAGAGAGAGAGAGAGAGAGATCGCAAACACACAATACAGCTGTGTAACCAAGAAGTCTGCTCTTCGGTCCATCCTGTAAACAGAGAAACAGGCTTGAATACAGACTCCCCTCATTTCAGTGAGAGATTCACACATGCTTACACGTGAAATGCTTGCTTACACAAGGAAACAACTCTATATTATGGCATAGATTAACTAACATGATGTTAAACACATTATAAAACAAGTCATTTCCTCCTGAGTAAATGAGCCTATAAAGCCAACAGGCACAGAAAAAGGAAATTTGATTCTGAAATCCATATACTTCAAAAGCAGATTCCTTTTATTTAGTCAATTTAGTTAAGAGGCTGTCTTATTTCTCCAGATCTCTGGTAAACAGAAGAAAACACACTTGGAAATTGCTGGCAAACGGACACGTTTTCACAACATTTGTTCTTCATTTGAAATTATTCTCTTACTTCAAATATGGAGACCAGCCATAGGTCCAAGGTGAAAGAAATCTTAAAATGTCTCAATTTTTGGTTGAGACTGATTGCCCCCACTGCAGGCCATATTCTGACTTACCAGAAGAAAACACCATTTACAGGCAATTTTCTTTGCAGTGTCTGTGAGGACTGAGCAATTTACACCACTTGACTGATTAGTCGAAATAAACGGGGATCTGGCAAATTCTTGGGGAATGTTTACATGAGGCTGGGACCCGGTAATGTGGCTTCTTCTACTTCAGTAGAATACCGTTAAGACTTTTTAACATACTCTTTCTCTGGGGTGGGGGACTTATCTGGATTCATGACAGGGTAAACAGAAAATAAAATATACAGAAATTTCTCATTTTTCTATCAGGATAATTTTCTCCTAGGATCTTTTGGGAGAGTCTCTGGGGCTGAGGTTAGGAAGGGGCTTACGTACGACCGAGCTTTCTGTTCTGAGGTTGCTGGAAATCCTCTCAAAGTTAGACCTGGAGTTACCAAGTGAACTTGCTAAAATAGTTCCAGAAACTGGTTATGCCACAGACTTCACTATAAGAACAGGGTCGTTCCAATGTGTTTTTCAGTAAAGGTAAGCTTATTTGGAACAACTGAGGCTACATTCTTTTCAGTACGCAGACCTCCACTGTGCTCCCAGGACCAGGACTTCTGATTAGAAAACCCTTCCCTATAAATGTCTTAGTTTCATCCCTTGTTTTATTCAAAAGCATTAGGATGGAAAGATGGAAAGTGGTTGGGGGAAGCATGATGGCAAAATCAGTTCAAGAACAGAAGGACGCTCACTTGTCATTTGAAAGCCATAATGAAAGCGTATGGCTGGAAGGAGAGGTCCTCAGCCTCCATCCTCAGGATGGGAAGGCAAACAACTGGTGTGCAGGTACCTGCTTGTGAAAGCAGTCTTCACCTTAGAGCTGGAGTTGGGGAACTCAGATCTCCACAAAATCCCTCTCAAGGTTTCAAGCAACACTTCCACTGCTGTAGGCCTCACACATGATCTACTCTAGAAATGATGCCTTGTCCAATGAAGAATCAACATTTCTAATTAGTAAGGGAGAACCAGCATTCTAATCTGTAAGTCGTAATCAACGACTCTGTCATAGAAGAATTAAACTTCACATATATGACATGTTTTTTTTATAACCACAGCGTATGTTCCCTACATCAAGATATAATACCAACAACAGTTGAAATTGCCATTATAATTTCCTTGGCAAACAAGAACTTGGAATCCTTACTCACACAGATGTTTTCTGCACGATAAAAATTACATTTGTGTTATTTTCTTTCCCATTTTCAGTTCCAGCTCATCTCCCTCGTTCAGCTGCCGATGTTACCTTCTCTCATCATTGTTTATTCACTCGTAGTATGACTGGTTGCGTGCATTAAGTGACAAACAACCAGTCTTTGAGCCAGAGCTACCACCACGAGGAGAACCACAGAACACTACACTAGTCACGCTGAAATTCACAACGCAAAAATAACATGTAGCTTAACCTATGAACACTAGAGTTATATTACTTAACTTTATCATGCATTACTGCTTATCTTTATTACCCTAATCACGCTTGTTTAAGTCTTGTGTATTCAAAGCAAACAGTTGGAGCAAATGGCTATGAGCTACAGAAATGTTCATCTTGTGGTCTCTGGTTCAGTGCTAGCCTATAGATGGCTTCTGTCCAAATTGTTCATACTTGGAGGCTCTTTGGTGGTCTGCATCTAATGAATAGGCTTTTTACCAATCCGTTCCTTAGCGGACAAATGTCCCAAGTCATAAGAATATCATTGCTGATTGCAGCCTTGCTGGCAACTCTGACTGGGTGGAGGAGGAAATACTCTTTGGTGGCATGTGCTAGCTCTTGGTTGAGGCCCTGAGAATGCTGTGGGAACATATGCCAGACAGCTGCCTGTCTTTACCGGTTATTCACAGGTTAATTAGGAATGTATCTGTACTAATCGCTGTAACGATCAGTTAGGTACTCTTCACAAACACCATGTTCGGTGTAACAGTTTTAACAGAAAGATATCCTGCTTTTGTTCTAACGCAGAGGGAAGGCATGGTGGAGATATTTCAATCCATATTACTGTTTAAATAACTTGGATATGATCAAAATCAGCAATGGCTCACCTGTACTGCTTGTGATAATTTAGCAGAGATCTAGCCGCCTGAGAAAGATTTAAATATACCACTTCATGTATTAAGAGGAAAAAGTGTTCCTCTGTCAGATTGTGTTGAATCACAATACTGTGCATATGTATTCTTGTCACAGTTTCTGCACTTTTACTGGTTTTGATGCCTTCAAAATAATCTTTTTTAAAATTAATGTACTTGCCAATTGTATATTCTGGAAGGGAGAGCAGCTGTTTCCTCACAACTGTACGCATAGCCTTTTGAAGAAAATTTTGTTTATTAATAGCAATCTGTTTTTCATAGCTTCGCAATTTCTTAGATAATAGGGTAAAACACAATTTTCCTTTCATGTTCTCTGCATACTGAAGAGACAGATGCAATTGCAAGAGACTACTTTTGCTGAGGGCAAAACTTAGTACTGCTTAATGTGACTTAATGACTAAAAAATGTGCATCATTTATAGATGACATCTAGTACTCAGCTAAGACATTATTATGGTCAATGAGTACTCTTCCCTGCCGGTTAGTAAAAGGATTTGGAATTAAATCTGTTTTTATTTTACTTGTTCAAGTAGACACACTGAAAGCAACCCAGCTAACCACATGAGTAACACAAATGGGATTTAGTCTTTGCTCCTAATCTTTTTCTAGACAGAAGCTCACATGTAACAATATATATTTTAACTCGAAACACAGAACTGGGAGAAAGAGGGAAAAAAACCCAGGACTGAAGAAAGGCTATTTTACAGCTACATAGACATGTAAACACCTCCAGGAACTTTGCTTAATAAGGCCAGCTACTTTCAGCTATCACTCCACGGCCCGTGACAATCTTTGCTTGAAAGCATTTCTTCCTCCCCCAGGCAACACTATCAAGTTAGTGCAGTTCCCTCAAAATGTATAAATGCTGTATTTAAAGCTAAATGTATAGCATATGGAGGACTGGAGCTGTGCTCTGGAGAGCATCCCCCTCACCCACCCGAAGGCACTCAGGCACGCCAACAAACGTCCCTACGAAATGTGACAAATATGACAGGGAAAATGTCAGAATACAGAACTTTCCTGTAGATTTTAACTCGTGTCAAGAGACACTCTTGTGTAATAGAGATACCACAGGGTCCACAACTGACCTTGAATTACCTCAAGACATGATGTACACAATGAAGTAGTCAACTCAGTAGTGTTTAATACATGAGCACTGTTTCCCTTACTGGATACATTATTTAGTTTTTCCTAAAGATACCAAAGTGATTTATATGTTTCTTTACCAAATTAGGTGTATTCAACCGCAACGCAGAGAAGTTGTGAGTGACAGTCAACTTTCCTGGGAAGCAAAGGCTCAATCCTGTGCACTCAACAGTTGATCCAGTGTTCAGTGATGCCAGCGATAAAACTCCCACTGACTTCAATATGTTGACATGCACAAAAAAGAGCACTTACGAGCCGCTTATAAGCACATAAAATGTGCATGCAGTTGTGCTTGCAATTTTAAAATCTTCTATTTTTAGTGAGTCTTGTTAAAAAAAAGTCTTGCGTGTGCAATTGTACATTCAAATTTATGTTGACCTACTTTAAATTGTTTTCAGTTTATCATGTTAAGAAACATATTCTAAAACTGTATCCTCAGAGGATCAAAAAAACCCCACCCCAAACCTTCAAAATCAAAAAGCAGCGGATGGTGGTCCAGTCCCCACAACCACCAAGCTTTGATCAAGGTTTTTCCGTTACAGCAGTATTTTAGAATCATGCAAAAATACGAACCAAACTTGTCGGTTGACTTCCATTCCTATCACTTCTACAAGGGTCTGAGATTGTGCAGACCAATTTAAATACAATTCTCTAAAATTCAGAACTGAAATGTCATTTCACATGTGAAATAAGAAAGTGCAGTAATTTGGGAGGTCTATTAATTTGTTTGACAAAACTAAATGTATTACATTTTTGGTGTATGTTCCTTCATAAGCTTATATTCTCTATTTAAAGAATATTTCTATTTTCATTTGCGTTTTCACACTTATTTTCAAGTAATTTTATCTCTAATAGGGATTGTTGTTGGGTTCAGGACTCAAATCCTACTACAATTTTAAAAAATTGGAACACTTCTACATGAATATTTTCTCTGCAGAGGTAAAAAGTTAAATTGAGTAGCACTAGACACGAGAAAATGAATTAGTAAACTGAAAGAAAGATAATAGGTCTGGCTTCAAGGTTAACTTTCTGTTATTTATTTTAGTTTTTTTTTTTTTTTAAAACTTCTAACAGTATGCCAATCCAGTGCTCTGGCTTGCTGTGCTACCACAGCAGAAACTACAGAAATAGAAACAATGCCTAAAAATCCCACCCCCTTTCAGAAACCCACCCCTGCTCCGTAGCCACTCCCTCCTAAAAAAGCCGGAGCAAAGAAATAGCCTTTCTGTTGAAAACCAGGAACCTGAGCTCCTTCCTGGCAAACTGACAGGTAAAGTAAATTTATCTTCCTCAGAAACATGAATGTGTGAATAAGAGGTGTTCACAAATGTGAGCGGCCAGCTGCCTCCTCGGCTGTGACTGTAAATACTGCGTTTAAATACAGAATCGCATTATTTACAAATAGAAATTACACGCAGCGTGTCTTTCAAAATCTGTCTGCCATTATCCAGAGGTTTTTTGTGGTAAACAAACGAGCATAAACAGTGGGAAGTAAAAGTGGTTTAAAAATAATTTTATTTTTTGCAAATGAAGCAGTATTAGCAACATCAACATTAGCAACTCTTGTATGGACATTGTTGTCTCATTTTATTCCTCTTACTTTAACTTCATAAAACCAATAAATATATTTTACTTCATAAATTGAGGAAAGCCTGCAAAAAGCAAGTTCTTCTCACTTTGTAAGCTTTGGAGAATTTATCTAAAATATTGTAACACTCAGAAGCCCATACATCTTATTGTATAAACAATTTTACGTTTGAGCTTTCATGTATTTCCAAGGCAGGAGAGATTTAGTGCAAGTTACGTGACACTGCCACAAATACAATTTCAATTTATGGTTACCAATTTAGGCAAATTAGGATTTCCCAACAATGTTAATTGAAAGTTTTGTATTGACATCTCTCTTGTACAAAAAATCAGATACTTTTTTCATCCCTTTTCACCTCTGTTTCCCTGTTATAGCCACAAGTATTTTTCATTTGTGGGCTATAAAACATTACAGTTATTCATTACATATGGCATTGGAATACTTGTTATAGCTATCTAGTGTACATTTCAATACCAAAATACATTTCTCAGTTTAATACACTACTAATGAATCAAATAAAATTCAAGTGGTTTGGGGCTTCAGCTGACACTTTAACTTATTACTGCCGTAATCATATCATGAGCAGAAGTGGCCTTGTAACTCTTCCTCTATGTTCAGGCGGTTGTAGTGAAACGCACCATAATATTCTTGCTCTGTGATTTATAATTACTTCTGAATTTCAGAAAATTTATTTACATGCCCATTGATATTATTTTTAAGGGTGTTTCTGTATGCTAGCCACCACAGATGCCCAAAAATAAACATCCAAAAAATGCATATCCAGATATACATCCAAAATTATTTTTTTAGCGTTTTAAACAAAAGACGTCGCTTTGTTAAAACACTTCACACCAGACCTCCTCAGCAGAGACTGACCCAGAACCAGAAACTCCTCAATGGGGAGTGGGGCTGGGCAGCCCCTCCCTTGCCAAATAGATTTTCAAACCCTTTGACAACCCACGCTTAAGACGTTCTTCACTCATTCAATAACATTACTTATACATGCACACGGAAGAAAAAAGAGAAAGGTTTGGAGCAATACCCCGTCCTTTGCTGTGGACTTCCCGCCACCGCCAAGGAGAAGACCTGGACTCTGGGTGTTAGGGAATAATTTTATAAAGTTACTTCTCCGCAGTCACACACAGCACAGCTTGCAGTCATTGCTCTACAATATTTAAAACTTAATAACATGTTGCTGCAAATACTTTCTACTGGGTGACGCCAATGAAAATATTCATAGTACTATAAAAAGGAGTCATTAATTATCTTCAGGTCTTACAAAATGTTAGGACCTAGTACCAAAAATACATATGGATGTGAACAGCAATGTTTGGTGCACATAAAGCTACTTAAGGATACAAGCTCTTCAGGACTCACGCTTCCAAGCTGCAGCTTGCTGGTTTTGACAGCAAAGTGAAAAGTTGCATTCCAGGAATTGAAATACATTTTTTTAATATCATTATTTTTCAGCCAGTACACTACCAGGAGGCACGAATAAGCAAGGCCTATTTAGTTCTGTTGGGCAATGAATAAACTCAGTTATTCAAGGATGGAATATTTCAGAACAAGTCCTAAGAGTTTCGTGTTGGATTTTCAGGAGGTGTTGTTGCTTTTTGTGGATATACAGCATGAGGTCAGTACCCACAGCAGGCACAGAATACAAGGCTTGTTATCAGCTCAGGGAAACGTTACAATCAGGTTTTCATCTGTTCAGCAGAAGTTCAAAACCGGGATGTCCTGTGTTGAACATCTGCATCTGCCGCCCCACGCAACAGTGGGAAACACGTTCTAGAGCTGGGGGTGAAGGGACCTAACCTCTTCACCACACCACCTTGGTGTGCTAGTGGCTGTCTGTCGTAATTGACTCTTTTAACTATAGAAACAGGTTCAGCCTCATTGCAATATATCCTGCAGGGAGAGGAAAATGAGAAAACACACTGTGGTACTTCTAATGAGTAGAATACTTCAGCCCATATTCAGTCAGATTCACTGATTATAAGGCATCTATTTACTCTAAGCTGGGCGAGCAAAATCTCTGTCAATGGGTAGAATAAACAATGGGTAGAGTGGAACCATTTGTAATATGCTTTAATTGGCAATTTTCCCTTAATGAATAATACAACATCTTTCATACGAAGATTCTGCAGCTCTGTGATTTTTTGTCCCTGCATTAAGAGATATGAAAACTGATGCACAGAATAAATTTTCCTAATAACAGGGCTTAGAATACATCCATTATCACAGGGATCACACTTGTCTTCTATAACCACATGAATGCAACCAGAGCAAGAAAGTAATGTAAAACACCCACATACTTAAAATCAGCATCTTTTCTTCAGAACAGATGGCAACATAAAATATGAATTAAGAGTAACTTCACATAAATTAGGGAAAAAAGCTTTTTTGAATAGTAGAAGATACCTGACTGTTCAGAAACTGTGTTTACACTTATAACGTTTCTTCTGTGTGAAGGTATGGCCTGGAGGTTCAGTCAACAAAGAATTGCATATGTTTTTTGTAGGCTACACAGAGGCTTGCAGACTAGACAGATTGACAATGCCAAAATGTCACTGAGGCTGTCTTTCAAAGGGACAGCTGAAGGAGTTCTACACAAATTTAATCTGCTCCAGGGAAAAGGTAACCTGAAATGATGAAGTCCAGTTGACTGGGTGCGTCCAGGAGCTGAAACATACTCTCACAGAAAACCGCTGGGTGTTGATAAGGTGAGTTTCGTTGGTAGCTGTACTATACAGTTTAAAGTAACTGCAAAGTCTCAGCTGAAGAAGTTTTAATTCTTTATCTTTTAAAAAGGCTTTTATATGCTCTGTTCTTCACTTAAATTGGGCAGTACCTATCCCTCAAGGGTCTGTACTGGAACCAATACTATTCAATATCTTCATCAATGACATAGGCAGTGGGATTAGAGTGCACCCTCAGCAAGTCTGCAGATGGCACCAAGCTGAGTGGTGCGGTTGATATGCTTGAGCGAAGGGATGCCATCCGGAGGGACCTTGACAGGCTTGAGGAGTGGGCCCATGTGAACCTCACGAAATTCAACAAGGCCAAGTACAAGGTCCTGCACCTAGGTTGTGGCAATCCCTAATAGTAATACAGGCTGGGGTATGAATGGATTGAGAGCAGCCCTGCAGTGAAGAACTTAGGGATATTGGTGGATGCAAAATTGGATGTGAGCCGGCAATGTGCACTCGCAGCCCAGAAGGCCAACCATCTCCTGGGCTGCATCAAAAGCAGCGTGGCCAGCAGGTCGAGGGAGGTGATTCTGCCTCTCTACTCCGCTCTCGTGATACCTCACCTGCAGGACTGCATCCAGCTCTGGGGTCCACAGTACAAGAAAGACATGGACCTGTTGGAGGACATCCAGAGAAGGGCCTCGAAAATGATCAGAGGGCTGGAGCACCTCTCCTGTGAAGAAAAGCTGAGAGAGTTGGGGTTGTTCAGCCTGGAGAAGAGAAGGCTCTGGGGAGACCTTATTGTGGCCATTCAATACTTAAAGGGGGGTTATAAGAAAGATGGAGAGAGATTTTTTACCAGGGCTTGTAGTGACAGGACAAGGGACAACGGTTTTAAACTGAAAGAAGGTAGATGTAGATTGGATATAAGGAAGATTTTTTTTTTGTGAGGGTGGTGAGACACTGGAATAGGTTGTCCAGAGAAGCTGTGGATGCTCTATCCCTGGGAGCATTCAAGGTCAGGTTGGATGAGGCTTTGAGCAACCTGATCTGGTGAAAGATGTCCCTGCCCATGTCCCCTAGTCCAAGGGTTGGACTAGATGATCTTTAAAGGTCCCTTCCAATCCAAACCATTCTGTTTTTCTATGATTCTATCATGTTGCTTGGACAAAAAATAAACTGGACAATCATAATACATCATACTTTATGAGGATATACACATTTCCAAGATTTCATTTTCACTAGAAGAAACACCTATCTTCTTTGTTTCCCAGTGTGTTCTTATCAGAATATATACTCTTTCAAGAGTTTACCAGTACCAATTAGAGCTGCTTGTAGCAGAATGAAAAAACCTGCTTCTAATACATGCATACGTAAAAAACCTCTCATAAATTAAAGTAATGGGCCAAACATTGTCATGATACAATTCACTGACTTCAGTGGAGTTGTCCTAGCTTACCTAAGGATTAAACTTGGCTCAGTAAGATCATTAGGAAAATAAAGGACTGCAGAAGTAATTTTTTGAAATCATGAAAGTGGATTGTGTAAGACCACAATGGAGTAAAAATGTAAATAGCAGGATAAAGATAATTACACAAAACTCTGTAAGGGTACCCAGACCGATAGTGTCAGAATGTGATCTGATGTAAAGAAACACACATATGCTACCACAAAACCAAGAACAAAATAATTTCTCACAGGTTCAATGCAAAATAAGTTTTCCTCTTAGAGAAAACCTTATAAAAGGCTTCCTCTCTTCAGAGAAGGCAACAGAATGCAAGGGAATGAAAAGTGGCAGGTAAAACCTCTGCATCTCCAAACATTATTCAAAGTTAGAAAATGAAAATGTTTCATTACAAGATGAGGAAAAAGACACAGCTGATCAAAGTCAGTCAACTCGCTTATTTATATCTCAGCAAACACCTCGGGTCTGCACTTTGTCAATCTGCAGAAAGCAAAAGATTTTTCTGACCTCGTAAATTGGCAAGAAATGGCTTGTGTACGGATCTATTCAGCTCAGCAGATACTTGGCATCATTTATCCCAGCTCTTACAGAACCAAATACACCTACCATGAGGGAGATTGCTATGGAGTTTCTCAAAGTCAAGAGGAAAAAGCCTCATTTAAGGAACTGGTATGTCACAGTGGTGTCTCATTGACTCTGGTCTAATTGCCTGACATCGCTGATGATGGTGACCACTGAATGCTACTATCGTCGCTATTCTGCAACTCTGCACACAGCAGAGCTAAAGTACAGTGAGGCAGGACTTCTAAAAAATTGTCGGCAATGTCATATTAAAAAGTTATGAGGAGATGACACCTTGTTTATGGCCTGGAGGTTTCATTCAGCTTCCCAAATAATTTGCTATCCAGAGATCACCACTAAAAAGTTGCAATATAGCGCTGTATTGGCACAGAAGCATCTGAAGAGAATGACATGTCTAAACGTACAGGAGCAGCTGAATTTGTCCTGGTAATATCTATTCACATTAACATTCATCAAGAATAACTTGGTACGTGAATAGGAAATGAGGTGTTTATTCACCAGCCTAAATGAGATTTTGCAGTATCATATTCATTCACTCTTAGCTAAGTATGCATGCTGGCAAGATCCATGTATATGGATTATACGCTCGGACTAGCCTGCAGACAGAATTTACTATTTTTAAAATTATGTTAACTTTCTTAAAACATGTATCTTGGAAAAAATGTTTTAAAATTTTCATTCTGTAGTTTAAAACTCCAGAGCCTCTCTCCCATTTGAACTGGGCATTTGAGAAATACAACCGTACTGTCTCCTGTTCTACGTCAGACCATCATGCACATCCACTGGTAGTGAGGCAAACATGTCAGACCTGTGGCTATGGAGGGAGAGCTTCTCCCATGTATTGTTTCTAAAATTAGTACAACTATTTTGTACCTTCTATATGTGTTACCTCTTCGGAACAGACGTAACCTCAGACTCCTTTTCAGATAAGTTGGTTGTTGTGGTTTAACCTCAGTTGGCAACTAAGCACCACGCAGCCGCTCGCTCACTCCCCCCCACCCGGTGGGATGGGGGAGAGAATTGGAAAAGCACAAGTGAGAAAAACTCGTGGGTTGAGATAAAAACAGTTTAATAATTGAAATAAAATGATAATAATAATAATATAATAATAATAATAATAATACACAAAGCAAGTGATGCGCAGT
>NW_008824808.1:5007266-5035001 GCF_000699105.1 Pygoscelis adeliae
AGCAACAACTAAAACATCGGTGCCTTATCAACGTTGTTCCCATCCTAAATCCAAAACACAGCACTGTACCAGCTACTAGGAAGGAAATTAACTCTATCCCTGCCGAAACCAGGACATTGGTTTTCTGAATTCTGACGGTTTTCTTTAAAGAAATATCAGCATGGCCAATTGGCCCCACTACATTAATGTAACCTCTAGAGTGAGCAGGACTGGCCACTGAGCAGATGCTGGGACAGCTACCCTTTTAGGCAAAAATCAAAGGCTGTAAAAGAAGATGCAGCTGTTTTTATTTAAGATGTCACGTTACCTCTTCAATGGTGTCTGCTTGCTGACAAGCAAACACATGACCTAGGCATCAGCAGCTAGAATTACCTATTTGCTGAAAGTGTGTATTTGCTGACTTAATGTGTTTAGCATTTGTCACATACACAGAGGAGTTGACAAACACAATCTTCTTGTCCTTACTTAATAATTTTGTGGAGCGAGAAATGACTCAGTTCATTCTTCTTCCTTACTTTACTTGTTCCTAACTACGGTAGCGTGCCAAAAAACAGCTCACAGCCATTTCCCTTCTCTAACATACAAAGTCAAAGTAAATTTCCAGCTGGCAAATGAAATGCAATGTTGATTAGGAATGCAATATATTTGAAACATTTGACCTTTACAGCACAAAAAACTTGCATCTGAAATATAGTACGTTTGTCACATATCCACAAAGCCATATCAAATCAGGAAATGCAGTTGTTAGAGCTGATTAATGCTGACTTTGCAGTTTCATGATATTTGTATGTATGTGTCATAGTCCTAACTCTGTGAAAGGAACACTGCCAAGTCCTTGACTTCCCAAATACGTTCTACTTTTAAACTGCTATCCTCTTGTGGAATTATGTTATATAAATTCCAATTATATTATGTTTAACTAAGATCTCAGATTTCACCTTCAAACTGACAAAATGCATCAAAGCAAACATCTGAGAACTTGAAATTGAAATACACTCTAAATCTTACCAGTTTCATTCTATTGATAATTGCTGTGTCAAAAGTCATCGAACTCTGAACTTCCTTCATACTATTTGGAAACTCATCCTCTGAAATACCAGCTCTAGAAAGAGCCTGAAATTCTTTTCCTGCGCTGATACAAATTGATTTGCGTGCTCAGACATTGTCTATCAGGTGTCTTACAATAAGAAGCACAAAAAATGAAACACTGAATATGAGAAACCTTTATAGTCATGTACCATTCAATCACTTAAATTCAACTCATTTCCTCATTCTATGTAAGTGTGGACGCAAATTCTATCCATACGGAGGAAGGTTTATTCAGACCTTATGCTTCAGAGATTACTGCACCAGTTAGCTCTACCCTGGACTTTCTGCCTGGATCTGGGGGAAAAATAAAGGCGTGAAAAAGAGGAAAAAGTTCAGGTATGCACAAGTTCTCCAGCTCTTGCTCTTGTGTTACAGGCTGCAATATGAAACATAGGGCTATGGTGATAAAAAAATAGTGGCAAACTTCTCTTACAAAGCCTATTATGTGTGCGATAGGTTGAATATTATTCCTGTTGAATACAGGCAAGTCAGCAGTACAGGCTCCTGGTAAACTGTATGATGTTTGGAACATATTCTGGGATTCAGATTTTCCTCTTAGAGATGAAAAACATTCACCCTTTGTCCCAATCCTGCTTTAATAAGACTGGAAAGAACTTTGTACTGATTTCAGTAAAAATTAAGCTCTTCACAAATACAGTTTTGTATTTTGTTTAGTTGAATGCACATACATGTTTGCCAGTAGAGGGGGTATAGCTCAACCATTTCTCTTCCTAGAAGGGGCTGTCACAACCGAGGACAATATGAAGAAGAAGATGTAAACAGGAAAGCTGTGCAAATTTACGTGCCTTTAGAAAGAGGAGCTGCAAGGGGAGAAGGGCTTCTGGAATGCAAAAGAAAAAAGCAGTAGGAAAATAAAGATTAATTTCAAGCTTCTAGCAGTTTAATATCAGCCAACCAAAAGACAGAAAAAATCACAAGTACCTTCAATTGATTTCAGACTGAGACCTCTTCTGTTAAGTATTTTATCTCAATCATGTACATATCCTACTTATTTTGAATACAGAAATTTTGTATGTTAAAAATTCCAGGAATAAACCCAAGCATTATGTAATCAATGAGTTTCTGCATCACAGCAAAATAAGATGTCAATGTATTCTCCTTGAGAAACAATGGGTAAGAAACTTAATGCCATTATGTGAGTCCAATCCAGTTGACCTGGAACAGTTGTACGACACTTTGCTATGTCCCCATTGGTAACAGCAAATTCTGGTGAGGAAAATTCCCTCCCAAAAAATGGAGTACACCTCAAAGACAGACAGAAGATGCATTTTCATGTTACAGAATTCCTGGCTGCCATCAAACCAACAGCAACTAGCAAAAGGAAATTTTTCAGATTTCCAAAAATGTGCTTCAAGAATGTATATTGACAAATATACGAGCTGTCATGAAAAAGCAAGTTCAGGCTCAAACTACCAAACCGATCTCTCATTTAGGAGGCCTGGGGTTTTGAGTAACTATATTAGACATTTTTATGTGAAGACCTCACAAATACCTTTGAGGCCAAGGTGTGGTTGCCCAGCACTTCCCAAATTAAGACTATTAGGTCATGATTCAAGAAAGCTCTTTAACAACTGCTTAATTACTAACCCAAATGCACATGTGTTACTCTGACCTTCAAAGTCAGACTCCGGAAACGGCAGCACCCAATGCAGGAAAACCCTTTTTTGAGTTCGCTCCAGCCCAGTAAGTGAAGCATGCCTTGCAGAGCGTGTCCAGAAGGACGCCTGTCAGTTTTGAATTCTGCAGAAGCTTTGTAGCACTTCAGAGAAATACCCATATATTCTCAGACTCCAACTGCAGTGTAGTTTAAGATAAAAAAACCTGCTACAATGTCTTAGAAAGTTAAAATGCTTTGTTATAGACCAGAGCAATTAATGTTTAAAAGGCGTAATACCCTGATGCTATATGTCAAGCTATTCCTATATTGTAAAAGTGAAAAAAATTCTAGTGTTGAGTCTTACAGCCCATGGCTTCAAGTGGAATTAAAGGGGTGTAATTCAGGACAGCATTAGCTCAATTGTGGCCACTCAATTTGTATGACTAAAACCAGTATTAGATGGGCAACCATGCACATCTGTTTTATTCACGTAAATGTAGGGGGGTTTATATACATCGATTTCGTGCACGTAATATAGGCATCTATCAGTTAAAGAAACAACTCTAAGTGTACCTGTGCTACCTAGTTCACTGTACCTCCATTAATGATGTTCAAGGTAATCCCAAGAGGTGGTTCTTCTTACAGGCCACACATGCACGGGACAATTGTCAGCCACAGTGATCCAAACATACTTAGAAATAACTTTGTCCATGGGAGGGAGTCTTGCCCGGTGTACACTGCACAGCCATTACCCAGCTAAAGGCTTACAAAACTCAAGCCTACCTTATCCTCAGAGAAACCAGAGGAAGAAAGAAAGAAAGAAAGAGAGAAAGAAACAAACAGGAGACAATGCTGCAGTAAAGAACAGAATTATTTATTTTCTTGCACTAGGCTGAACAGACACAAGTCCTGCCTGAGTGACTCTCTTAATCTCCCCAGTTGCTCAATTTTCCCTTTAATCTTTTGTAATTGCGATACTCTCAGACAGTCCTTCCCGCCGCTAGTAAACTGCACCTTGCAGCTCACATGCTACCCAGAAGGAGAGGATGAAAAACAAAGGCAGAAGGCCCCACTTCGCCCAGCAAAAGGTCACACAATTTTCTGGACCTAAAATGTATATCCGTATTAAATTCTTTTCAAGTGCCAGGAGGCTAATTATATAATTAAAGGAAGGCCTGACATTAAATGAGTTAATTTTGTTCTCCTCACTGTGGGTAACATCTAAATTTGAAATTTCCTCTCAAGTTGTTAATTAATTTTTCTAATACAGACCATAATTCTCCCAAGTGAGGGAAACTGAAGAGAAGCATGTTTGGAGCCCAGGAGTGCTTGCTGCCTAACAAACTCCCGGGGTGAACGCTGAACAGAGGAACATCTATCTCTGCTGTAACTAAAGCAATGGGGAGAACCGCGGACAGTTCGCTGCAAAAGGTTTACATGATAGTTTCTGGAAAAAGCTGGGGGTAATCCGCTCAAAGGATGTGTCCTGGCTTTAGGGTCCCTGGCTGTATGCATACCAGTCTGGATTGAAATCTGAGAGATCTGGGTTCAGATCCTGACTGTCACAGGCTCCTGGGTCATCAAACAGGGCAGAAGAGTCAATTAATTTCACTATGTCTCATTTCCAGTTGTAACATAAAGATACAAAGCTCCTTTATGCGGGGGGGAAGAGAGGGAGAAGGATCACTTACAAAAATATTTAAGAATGAGTAACTGAAATCCTTCCATAACACCAAGTTAATACACTTTCAGAAAAAAAAATAATGCTCTTAATTCATTAAGAGAAACAAAAGAAATCAGTGTATGTATATTTTCCAGCAAAACAACCTGGTTTATGGAAAAAATATTTTCAGTTAAAAAAACCAAAGGAATGAATGGCAAATTTCACCCAGTTCTGCTCACTTAGGATTAGCCACAAGTTCAAGGATTTGAGAAAATAAATCTGTAATCTTGATTTAGACTTTGCCTCACACACAGGCTGCAGTTTCACGAGTAACTTCACCTTATTTACTGCTACTGAGAGCAGCAGTACTGCCCTCCCTATTGTCCATGACTGTGTGCTCCAGTTCCCTTGTTTGTGCTGGCATCAGTGCTTGGGCAGCTGTGCAGCCGGACTGAAAATTAATCTGACCACAGAAAAAAAAGGTTTTTTTTTCAGCTGAAGCAGCTCCCTGAACTGACAAGCCCTGTGCTGACACAGAGAGGGGCAGCAATGAACGGCTGAAGGATAAAGCAGAGAGAGGAGCAACCTCCTTCAGTGACCCCAGGGATTTAAATAGGCTTAAATCCATCATGAAACCGCTTCCTCAGCCCTATCCCCACTGGCAAGAGGATCCTTTTGTATCTTTGGCGGGGGAGAGCATCTCTGCACAGACAGAAGGCTAACAAGTTACTTCCCACAGATACTATCTGTGCGTACACTGGAAGTGCAAAGCTGTTCAAGACAATTTGGCCTGGAATAAAACAGAGGTAAGCGACATTGCATTTACCATGGGACAGACTCTGGCCATGGCCAGTCACCACCACAGCATCGCGTGTGCTGGGCTTATGTCCCTTTTGGTAATATGCATTTTTACTTAGCAGAAAATGTATGGCAACTCGATATTTTAAGTCCCCAAATAATGTGGGGAAAAGATTTCTTGGACTCAAATTAATGCAGTAAAAGGGACCATAAAACTGATTTAATTCGAAAAAGTAAATGGTTTTGGTCCATACAAAATAATTTGTCCAGGGAAATATGGAAACTTTCTAAGAGTAACAGTCTAAATATTCCTACAAGGGATCCCCAGTATTACAATTACAGTATTCCTAGGATGTTGCCCTTCTGTGTCTTTGACAGAGTACTGATTTTAATACAAATACTAACATCATTGGGATAACCCCACACTTCATTTTAAAAAGACCTACTTTTCCTAAAATTCAATTTTGATAATACATGTTTGGTCTTAGATAAAAGTTTTATTTCTCAGACTCTGGTGAAAACTTAAAAAAGGGTCTCTAGCGACATTAGCTGCATATTCTTTGCAGATTTATAAAATATTTTGCAACAGAACTGTTGTAGAAAGTAGAATTTCATTTCATTGAAAGTTGAAACATAATTCAGTAATATCCTTAACTTTAATTTTTAATTATGTCAATACCACATTGATACTTCAGTCTTGTGTTGATCACATTTCTAATATTCTTTTATGAGCAGCTTAAAAATAACAGAGTAAGAACAATGTCTTCATGTGATTTAAAAAAACCAACAACTGAAATGAATCTTCTGTGTAGTCGTGCTTAAATCAATTAAATAGATCCAGATCTTAGGCAAGTTCTCCAATTATACTTCAATTATTACCCAAGCTTTAAAAAAACATGGAAAGAGAAAGAAAAAAGCTTAAAGTTATCAGGTGCCTCATCTTCCTTGTTATTACTTCGAATATGGAATGTTAAAAGACATCATATGTTAAAAGACACCAATACCGAGTTCTTCATTTATGCCAAGCGAGCCGATCTTTTCTTATGATGAAAGTATTTCTCTGAGCAGTAACATTTACTTAAATAGAAATATGAACAATCTTCTTCTCCAGCTAATTAAAAGCACTCCGTCTGATTAAACATGAATCTGAACAATGTTTTCCATCCTTATCCCTCCCTATTCCATTATAAATCAGTGCTCGAGCGAGCCGAGGCTCTTGTTTTAAGTACTGTCCCTACACTAATTTTATCTTTATTAAGAGTTCTTAAAAATATTAGCTCAAGCGACACATGAAGGCATGAAGTCTTTGCATGAAGGCCTAACAGATGTTTGCCAGCTTATTGTTTCTAACACTTTAATGAACGACCACTTCCACGAAATGAAATAGATAACATTTTGTGCTGTCGCTGAACGGCCGTGTGGGCCATTCGGTAATTGGAAGGAAATTAGCTGACTCCCTCCACAACACGTGTGCTCTTCTTAGACCTCACCCAGCAACTCGTCCTACGGCTCAGGGACTCTGGGCATGTTACAGAAGCTGGTATGCACAGACAGCAAACCCTCCATACATCACACTTCCCTTGCAGCTCCCGTGACCCCTACCAGTGGCGATAGCTCTGTGGCAGCCATCTCGGATGCCAGGCAACTACGGATGGGTGTTAGTTTTCATCTGGTGCTTGCGGCTTTTACCCCCCGACACAACCCGGGGTCAGACGGCGGCGGCGGGCGAGTTGGCCTCCCCACCCTGGCAGCCCCGGGGTTGGCGACCGGTGACCAGGCAAGCAGCCAGCTCAGCTTCGCCTCCTCCTCTCTTTGCATCTCTAACTGCTGTGCTCGGCAGCAGCCAGAAGGTTTTAGGAGCCTTTGAATGGCTCTTGTCAGGCAGTCGTTTCTATAAATTGGGCCGGTAACCTGGCAAACCACATGCAACTTTCCTGGAATTAAGGGTAACTGGAAGACCAGACTATGCCCTAAAACATAGAAAACTAAAGGATATTAAAAAAAAGACCCCCTGCAACCTCTCTGCATTATGAGTATCAGAAAGGGCTGAGGAGAACACGGTCGAATTAGCATACTACCTACACTTTCCCCATTTTTATTATACAAATTCACCTGGTTAACTTTCTTAGCTGTAAAAAAACCAAACAAGCCCTGCCACAAAGCCCAGTATTGCTATTTAAACTATCAATAAACCGAGCTGTTAAAACAGCTTTGTTTCAGCTAGTAGTGTTTGTAAACACGTCTGAGTTGTAATTCATTCTCCTGGTGTAAAAATAAAAATGTTTTTAAAAATACTGTTTTAATTTTTTTGAATGTTATCACTGTAAATACTTGAGCAGGTTACTAGAAAAAGCCAGAGTAAGACTTCGGTGCAGCTTTTATTACTTACTATACCATTTGCTGTTAAATTTATAGTACAATGAAAAACCTTTTTGTTAAAAACCAAAGAATTAGGCATGCAGTATATTTTTAAAGGAAGTCCTAGTCCATGTGAACAAAACACCACACCGCCAATGTAGCTCTCCGCAAAAAGAGATGTCTAAAGATCGTGGCCCGCTAACAAAATATTTTTTAATTTTGCCTGTGGAGCTCCCATTCACGTTATGCAGCCTGAGAGACGACTGAGACACACATCCAAGAAATATGATAATTATTACTTCTCATAAAAGACAGAAAGCATAGCTGTAAGGTTACCTTCTAAAACGCCTCCAGCTCTCTGGATTCGGAGTAACACCTTTACAAGGGTAGAAGGTAACATCTCACAGTATCAGAGGCTGGAGGGAAAGACAGGAGTTTGAAGGAAAATAGCAGCTCCTCTTTTTTGAATTTGCCGCCTAAAAAGTTTGAGGTAATTGTACAACTAACAGACCATGTTTAATCTTCGAAAGAACATTTGACAGATCAAGCACAGAAGCTGTAAATTACCAGTAATGACAGTAATCTTTTCATTTAACTATCAGTATATCAAACCACAAACTCACTGAACACAATAACTCCTTGAAGATAGTAATCTAAGGAGACTCAGCCTGTATATTTATTTGGTTCTCAGGTACACCGTTAAGCTGAAAGAGACAAATATGTTCGGTTTTCTCAGCAATAATAGGGATATAAAAAGAGTTTTATGCAAGAACTAAAACACTGAGTACCAAAAAAATTACATTTCCCAGACATTGCAGGTACAGAGCCAGGTGCAAAAGAGCATTTTGAGCTGGAACGCCCACACGAAAGGAACAGCTGAGGGTTATTTCAGCACAGCTACCGAAACAAGGGGGAGCAGCCCAAAGGCTGACCTCGCTTATGCTCTGATGCTCTCTGCTTCTGGCTGATCACAACCTTGAGGGAAGAATGGGACCATGTGAAATATTGAGATGAGTAGCTGTGGGACACCTGTACCACAGGGAGCACCTGTTGGTCTATTACTGGTATTTGAAACTTGGGATGTGAGCTCAGTATCTTGGGGAAAGTTTGCTGGCATCATTTGTAAGCCTGGGAGTCTGGCCTGGTTCGTAGCTGAGAATTCTTCCCATGCAAGGAATTTACTCACATGTGCATTATTTTGGTACCAAGACATTTCTACTTGGGAAAGGCTTAGTGAGCATATAACTATAGGGCTTTATAGATACGTGTAGCAGTGTATTTATTTCCTTTGCTAAAGCAAAAAAATACACAAACGTAAGGAACCTCTGTATCAGTATAAGTGAACTACATGATGACAACTGTTTTAAATACATGTATGGATTTAATTAAAGTGATAACATTTTATAATGTAAATAACACAAAAACAATCAATGATAACCAGCCATAATTTACGCTGTAACAAAAATAATAAAAACAGGCAGTAAAACCATGTGCTATTTCAATTACAACTGCTTCTGTTTTTCCTGATGCCATACAAATATTGCACTTTCAGTGCTCAGTGATAAAGTCTACAAGGGAGAATCAAGGCCATACAGAAATCTGATTTTATTCTTCCCCCTTTTTTCTCTCCCATGAAGTCTCTTTGTGAAAGCAGTATTCTCTAAAATTGTTTCACGTCAATCAGAGCCCACGGTTTGCAATCTATACATCACATCCTTTTTAAGGCACGACTACTGCAACTTTGTTTAGGTCTTTAACACCGCACTACACATCTACAAAGTCTACATTATTATCTAACCGAACACATATCTATTTTTAATGGGTGGGCTAGCATCTGTCTTGCCTGTTTTTCTTCTTATGATATACACAGTGCCGCGTACAGCTTGTGGCCAGTTTATTACTGAGTGACTGGGGATGTTTTCTGCCGCAGCAGGAGATTAGCACGTGTTTGGCGTCAAACGTGCGAAGGGATTTGGGTCCAGCAACACTGAGGGTTGCTACTTCTCATCCTAAACGCCTGGCATCCAGACCAAGCTGCTCAGGACCGGGTTAGGTGCCTGAGGTCCCTGCCCGTGGGAGAATCGGATGCCTCGGAAAGGAATTCAGAGCAGACAGTAAGGCTGAGCTGGGAGCTGTTGAAACTAGCCAAAAGAAACACTAGGGGAAGGGTGTGCCTCAAATTCTTCTCCTTTTGCAGCTTAGGTATCTTTTTTATGGCCTGCAAGGCAGCGCCTATGTCAGATAGGGTTTCAAAGCCCCAAATCCACCCTAACTTGTTCAGGTGCCTCGCCTCCTCCTCTCGCAACCAAAACACGATAGGTGCCTACTCTTTAAATACCGTTGTAGGGTCAGAATACAGAGGACGTGGGATTAATTCCTGGTTTAATTCCTTCTCTAGCCTGCCGTGGTTCAAACCTACACTTCTCACTTCCCAGCACAATGTTCCAACCCCATTACGCTGGGGGAAAAAACACGGATGGGAGAGAGGAAGGGGTCACTGGCCCCTTTCTGACTAAATTGTGTCAGTACTGCAATGAAGGCAATTTACTTAGTTGAAGCAAAAGGTAGTTTACAGTAGTCTGTTGCTTTTTGGACAAAAGTCCGAAGTCCACTGCTTTTTAGATTATATTACCCGTTAGTCTCGTACTCGTATTCCCTTGGTATGTGACAGTCTCTTGGGATTCTTCACACTTCTATTTAAATTCCAGGGACACACTGCTTAGCGGTGACATTCAATTAGTTCTCCACTTAATAAATAACTGTACATAATTGAATATCTTTGTAAGTATTAAACATAGAATATACTCATTGTTAAAAATTAAAATCTTTAGTTATATGCTTGGAGCCAGTGAATGGCATTGTTCACATTAAAATAAAATCAAGGGATTACAACACAGAATGCTTATGTTTAGAAATGGATCATTTGCAATTTCAGAAAATAGACAATTTACAAAGTTTAAAATAAAATGCATGATTGCATTGTTCTAAGCATTGAGGGACTGAACAAAAGGCTTCCGCTTTCTTATCAGCATCAATTATGGCATGAGTATGAATAATATGAATTGTGACTGAATCATTACTAACCATTTTTGCATAAATTTCCACTTTCACTTCACCAATATAACATTTTTATAAAAGATAAAATTATAATTTTTCTAAAAGCCATAAAGAAAAGCCACAGAGCTTGATCTGTGACAATTATTAAGAAGATACAGATGATCTCTCTATCCCTACCAGTAACTGCTAATAACACTCCTGGATCGTATTTCCCAGACATCATCCCCACGCAGAAGGTCTTCACCTCAGTTTTGATGAAGCCAGAACTGGGATGAAGTTTTTCTTCTGCAGTCTCTTAAGGTAGTCCTTCTTACGCTTTCAGGATGGTCAGAATCTGGGGACCCGGTCTGCCACACAAACTGGGTGCCAGTTTCTGTGTGGGAAAAGCAGGATTTGTTTGCTCTTTTGAGAAGCCCTGGGAGGTGCAGAAAGAGAAGCCGGCTTGCTTTCCGCATGTGTTAGAGGGATATACCCAGTTACACGGAAAACTGAGTAGCATCTGGTGGGAGGACAGAAACTGTGGTGTGACGTGTGTGTGAGACATAACCAGGCTGGGCATTGCAGCCTATTTTGTAGGCAACAGGGGAAGAGTGATCAATCCTGTGTTAATTATGGAGCCAGCAGATAGTTCAGCAGCTAATATTTCTTTTGTCTGGAAGGTGACTTGAAACGGTGACAGCAAAAGATGATTACCATATAAACATTATACATTTCCATACCTTTCAAACGTAACCCTTAATTTGGACCAGGAAAAAGATGAGATTAAAAGAAACTTGCACTTAAAGCACATGATAATCAATCATCCAGAAAAAAATGTTTGATTATATGTACTGTGTTACTTAAGTGCTCTTTGAAGGCAGATGAGATGAAACGTATGTTTAAATACGTCAAACGTGTTCAAGGAATATTTTAAACAGCTATTGTACACTGACACATCTTAAGGGATGGGCTCATGGTGCCGTAGACTTGGGCCCTCATTTCAAAGTGGGATACACCGAGAGGCTGGACTCCAGGTTGCATAAATCACTCCACACATGCGCATATGGGGACCAGGGACTGTAGTGCAGCCATTTTGCTACATTTTCAAGCAAAAGTATTGTTTTTTCCGAAAGTTATTCAACACACTGAAAGAACCCGCAGAATGCAGCAGGCAGCAATGTAGTACAGTGTTTGATAATGATTTCTCTCCATGTTTGTGCAGTTATCTCTCTACGGATCATCTTTTGTGAGGTTTTTTTTAGGAGCGTCTGGATTGGTAAAAAGGCTTTCAGGTTTTCTGTTCTCTGATGTTTGTAATTTTTGTCATGTATCAAAGGGACTACTGATGCATATAAATCATTAAACAAAATTTAATGAAAGACAATGCAGATATTTAACTGTAAACAGCTGCTATATATCTTTCAAGGAACCTGGAAAGTAGGGGGCACAGAGATTTATCAGGGTCTTACTTGTGGGGGCATCTTCATTTGAATAAAACTAAGTGAAGCATAAAGGAAAGATTTGTGAGACAAAAAATTGTGTTATTATTACAAGGAGGAGTTTTTTCTATCACATAAAAAATAGGTGACAAGTGTAAGCCAGGTTTCCTGCTTTACTCAAATGAAAACAAAAAGTTGCATGGTTACTTAATCACCTTCCAAAAGAAATTTCGTATGAAAGCTCCAAATTTCTTTATGGCACACAAAAGGATAAATCAGCCTAGGTGGACATCCAGACTTTTGGTACTCCCTGTAAAAATTAAGTTAACTGTGTTAAGATGAAAATGTTTTGCAGAGCCCTGCCCAGTAGTAATGCCCGAGAAAAAAAAATCAGCTTCTAAGAAACTTGCAGAGGACAAGGAAGAAGCTGATTATCGAGAGATGTTTTACAGTCCTGTTTTACAACCCAACAAGGACACTAGAAGTAATGCCTGATGATCGGAATAACTGCATAAACAAACACACTGATAAACAGTCAAGTTTACAGATAAACTAGTATGGCTTTCCTAGGGAATTCAGTTGTTTCAAAAGTTCAGATTATGGCAGATGGCTGTAGGATGTTTTCCTTACAGACCTGTGCTACCAAATGTGCAGTTAAAATGTAACCTACGTATTCCACACCCTTCATTTAGGTGTAGGGAGTTGGATGGATTCCCCTTGAACATCCAGAGGCAGTGACATAGGGTCTTATTTTCCAGAGCTCTGCCCTGGTGTATCTGGGCTCTATGGTATCACTCAAAATGAAACAAGCACTTCCTAAGGTTCCTCGTGTTTAGCTGTTCTGTATGACATTTGACTTTTGAGCATTGCTTCCCTGTTGACTTACCATGCTTGGGTGGTTTTATGCAGACCTGCTCATTTGCACTGCAGCCTTCTTGTAGAGCACCTTTTGTAGGCTAGTATGAATGGCTGCTATCTGAATTGGGAAACTCTTTATGGAGGACACCCTTTGTGATACTGCTTCCCACTACCTTCCGTGTGCACTCCCAAAACAACAGCCAAGCCGTGTAATTTTGTATGCAGAAGCCTACGTGCAGAGCCTTTTCCAACCATAAGGATTCACTCCTTCTTGGAACTTGTAACAGTATTTAGCTTCTTAAAAACGCATTTTTCAAAACAATCATTTATGAAGGCCTTTTTAGATATTGCTGGGGCCATTATCACCCCTTTGCATGAAGGTGCTGGCAATCAGCTTCATCCCATAGCGCATCAGGATCAACCCCATTGGCATGTGCGGGCACAAATACTTAACTACACAAAGACACCTACAATCTCAGTAGTTCATGAAGATCTCTCCTTCCCCATGGTGCCAAGAATAGCCATCACCCTCAGAGGACCTGGGATGGGGAAGGGGGGTATGCGCCACGACCCTTCATCCTCCGTATTGCCAAGCAGGTGGACCCGGTCCATGGGACCCCCGGGAGGCACTGTACCGCGTGAGTGGGTTAGTGCAGGCCAGTGCGTTAGCGCTTGCTATAGTCTCTTCTGCTTTCCTAGGATTTTTTTTGGCTTTCTCCATGATGTTCAGCTCAGGATTGCAATGAAACTTTTGGCGTGAATTTGTGGAGTTAATTTCTTAGTTAGTTGGAGCATTCTTTCTTTTGTATGCGTAGTGCAAAAACCATGCCATATATATGTAATACTTTATTGGAATAGTCTCTACTAATCTTAAAAACAACTGCACTGAACTTCCTCATCACTGTTTTCTTTTATGGACACCATGCCATACCAAGATGTAATTTGGGTTTTTTTTACATCCATTTTTTCCCATAACTTTTTACTGTAATGCTCAATAAATACTTAAGTGCCAGCATGAAGTGGATTATTGTTAACATGTTGCAGGAAAATTGCACAGTGCTAAAGCTTGCAATAAAAATAAGCAGAACGCCCACTGTTAATACACTGTAGTTAAGTGTATTAGCTGTTTTCAAAAGCATTAACTCCCACACAAATAGCAATGCTGTTTGTCCAATATATTATTATCAGACAGTGCAAATCAGTTGGGGACTATCTAAAGCCTTTATGCCCATATGTATTAAAACAAAATTGTTTCACAAAATTAGGAAATTGTGTGGGGACAGCACTTAAGATTTCGCTAGGTGTAAACAAATAATAATAATAAAAAATTATGAAATTACATACTAGTTGTACAAATGACTCTTCCCTGTTCCCCACCCAATATTCAAAATAATTGAAAAAAAATCCTTTTTCCTCCACCTCTCACTTTTTATTGTATTTTCTGTCTCATTAGCTAGATGGTGAGACTTCATAAATTTTGAGCTCTTGTTCTTTTCCCTTCACCGGAGTGGGAAAACTAATATTGGATAAAAATGATACATAAGAAGAAGCCATTGTTAATGATCCTAATGCGGCAGTGGAAGCTCTTCAAGAATTTACTGATTATCCTTTTGTTTCTACTTCCGTTCATGTGTCTCAGCAGCGACATCATGAAAATAATAATAATAATTTGTACCCAGATTCTCAAAGTGGTTTGCAAATATTAATTAATTGCAAACCTAATTAAGCCTCTGAGGCAGATTTTATGCTCCTATTGCGCTCTGGAGACCTACGTGCATCTCTCCTTAAAGCATATTTCTTCTCCTTATGGGGCTATTCAAAACCCTCTGAAGTGGGGGGGGGGGGGCAGAGAAAATTAAGGGGCAGGAGAGAGGGAGGGAGAGAAGGGGGGAGTGAGGGAGGGAGAGGGAAAAGGAGAGAGAGAGAACAAACCCCTTTTCTTTTACTAGGTGTTGTACTGGGCTCTAACTACCTGACATAGGAAAAATGCTGTGTTTTCATAGTATTTTCTGTTAGCAGTAGTATTAAAGATGACTACGTTTTGTCCTGAGGTACTGTTATGTGACAAAAAGTAAAAATACGACTAAAATGGTAAAAACTGTCAAACTGTGTCTTAATTTTACACGTTCTCAGGTGACGACCGGCATCCGGCATCCAGCAAGCTCTGTTTCACACGTGGCTGTGGTTTGGGGTTTGGACTGAGCTGCAGGGGTGCACTGTCATGCAATCGGGCATGCTGTCACATAGCAGGTGTAAACCCTGCCACATCCCCTTTCTGGTGTCAAACTGTCACAAGCTCAAATAACAACTTTTCAACAACAACGACAGAAAAACTCTTGAAAACGCATCTTCTGGGGAAGCTACTGAGGATTTTCCTTTCTTTTTGGGAAACATACTTTGGTGTAAAGCCAGGATGTTTATTCCTTGGAATAACTATTACAAGAAATGCTTTCTTTTCCACCTCTTTTTGTTGTGGTGCTCTTCTTTTTCAAAAAATCCCTCATCACTCAGGCATAAAAATTCAGAAAATATTGCTGGTTACCTTTTTCCTCACTTAAACATCATAGATAGTCAGGTAACTCTGCCCTGCAAGCTCTATTCTTCTGAGTTCAAAAATAAGAAAAGAATTATTTCAGTGCTAAAAAAGCTGCCATTTAAGTCTCATCCCGTTACAGTAAGAGCAAGCAGAACAGATCAATTAGAGCCAACAAAACAATTAGCTTCAAATCCCTGACTGTCAACAAAATATCTGTTCATCCTAATGGAAATACACGATTCCATAACACAGGTGGTTTACCCAAGGGAAAAAACTACGCAGCCCTTCAGACATCCTACCAAAATGAAATATTCCTCCCGTAAACAGCACACGGGCTGATGAAGAGCAACACAAGAACTAGAGCTCAAGTGATGTTTAAGACACTGCGGCAGTCCTAAAGCTGGGAGGACAAGTTTAAGACATTTCCTTTGAAACTGAAATTATTAAAAGTATTTGAAATCACCTATCCTGACCAGCAGAATATGAAAATTTGAATACTCGCTGAAAACCTCAATCTTATTTTTAAAATTCTTCTCGTGGTTTTTTTCCTCTTTCTTCACCTAATAGACTTAAAGTGGACTGAGTAGCAGTCAAAAGAATTCACAAATAATCCATTCAATTAATTCTACCAAAAGCATACTCTATAATGAGTACCTGACTTTTGAAATTAAAGAAACTTCTCTGATATTTTGGTCCAATGTAGTAATTTGATTCACTTATTTTGTTTCTGAGAAGAGCAGTTGAACAGATGACAGTGGTTCTGTTCCTCCTAGCGTTTCTGTGTTTTGGAATACAAAACTATGGATAAAGTTTTAGAGGTGAAATTCATATGAGATGAAATAGCTGAATGCATTGAAGGATTTAATAAAATGATAAAAAGATAAAACAACTTGCAGCTTTTTCAACCAATCATTCCATAAATCTTTGAACCCATTTTTTTATTAAAAAACAACTGACAGGCTTATAAATCAGAACATAATTCTTTAAAAAACTGAAAGCCTGAGATTTGAAGCTGTATGAGAGTCTTGCAGGAAGGGAGTTGTAATACGTTGGCAATGATCTCTGGAGCAGCAGATGGCGGGAGTAACTCTGTCTCTTACCTTTATTCACCATATGCCATTTAACTGATTAAACTGTATTTATGTAGGAAAAAAAAATGAAACAACACACATAACTATAGCTCTTCAGTGCACATCATTCCACTAATTCTTTTGTGTTCTGGTAATCCATCTGCACACCTCATGCATTTTTGTGCAGGTTTCCTTGCCCTGCATGAACTTGCTGTATGTTTCTGCACCCCTGCAAAATAACACATACTCCAAACTGTTAAAGCTGTGATCTTCCTATCTGGCTGAGTAAACACAGCTGATTCTAGAAGAGGAGGGAAGACCTGTAGAAAGGATCGAGACACTTCAGGGGGTCTTGGTAATTGCAACAGGTGGCAACTTACTTTCTCGGCAAGAATCTGTCATGCCAGACGGTGTGGGAAGAGTACCACCGCATCTTTCATTTGAGAATGAGTTTCTTCTATTTTGACTGATTTGATCACCGCAGGGACCAGCCAGGTGAGCATCAGATCAGCTCCCCATGCACCTTACACATCCTTACACAACGGTGTTGCCCTTTCTCCTCCAAATACCCAACACCTTCATTCCTCTTCCCCTTCTCCTCCGGGTACCAGCCTTCATCCCTCCCCTCTTCTCCAGCAGTGCTCTCGCTCACCTCCACGGCTAACGTGGCACCACCTGCCCACGGCGGGCTCGGTGCTGCCTGCCCCGCTGTAAGGCACGGCAGTGCCCCACACCTCCCGCCCCAGCCACCCACGGTACCGCGGGAGCGAAGAGAGGAGTGGACGTGTGTCACTGCTTTGGGTCAAAACTGTGGGTGGTGGGCTGTAACTTGCCGTAATCAACATGCAGTCATTTATTTCACTGAACTCTGCCAAGCCTAGCAGGTGGTCCCGCGCATCCCTGTGGCTGCTGCGTTCGAGCTTGGTCCTGGCATGTGGACTAGGCACGCCGGCCAGCCCCTGTGGAGTTCTCCCTGGGTAGATCTTTTATTTGTAAAAATGGCAATAGTCGATAAAGAAACTGTGAATGGCCTGTAGATCCGAGGTGAAAATTAATTTGCTTCACTCTGATGTGATTTTCTCATTTCCCTGAGTGAGGTGAGGATCATTCTCACCTTGCTGATGAAGGCTCCACTGATGCCAGCTATAGCCCGGAGACAACTGGGCCAGACTGAAGTGGCTCGGTAGTTAAGAGTGAATACGGGAAGATTAAGAAAAAACACAGAGACCACCAGGACTAACGCAGAGGGAAGGCAGTGGGCCGTAAGAAGTGTGGGAGAAAGATATCAGCTATCCACGCAGCCGATTCTATTTAAACCAGGCAAAAGCTCACTCTCAAATAAGCGAGCTAAGACTTGTCTGCAAAACTGACAGAATCGGCAAACGGGGAGTGACTGGTTCCAGTGATTGCACCAGCCGAGAGCTCCTCGGTTTGACTTCAGCAGGGATTTACCGTCTGCATCAGTTGACAATTGTAGCCCATTGTTAAAAACTGCGTCTAATAGCTTCAGGCCATTATTCTTTGTCTTGGTATCTTCCCAGACTGGGAATAATTCCTTCCTTCATCTACACAGCTACTCTGAAAGTATTTATAGATGATAATTGGGTCCCTTCCTTCCATCCTACTGAGTTTTCTCTAGGCTGTAGGACTGTCTTATCATTTGTTATATTATCCTATCCTTCAATCACATTGTTATTTAAAAAAAAAAATGCAGCTTCAGATATAAAGGCAATCAGAACCACGTAATACTTCTGATGTTGCAGGATCCAGTAATGTGAAATACACATTTATAAAATGTGGAAAATAAAGTCTAAAAAGAGAAAGTGAAATAAAACAGCTCTCCACATTCAAAAGATTCTCTGGATGAGGTCTGTGAATATTCATTATACAGGTCGAAACTTCTGTTAGTTAAAGCCAATAAAATACACAAAGGAAAAAATAACAAAGATTTTAATAACATTCAGCAATCAACTCAGTGAAGCCTCTGCTAGTTATTAAATCAGTTGCGGGCTTTTTATAAAATATTCCAAATCACTTAAACACACAATGAAATGGTGAATCAGAATGTCTTGCCAAAATGTCTTCAAGGATATAGATAATTTGAACTACACACACATCTTGTTTTTTTAATTCCAATATGTTATTAATTCTCCTTCCTCCACGACTATAAGTAATAAACCAGATTCTTATTTTAGCTAGCTCTGGATTAAATGTGGAGTATTCTCATGGAAAACCACAATTTTAAAAGATGGCCTACAGTATCCCGATTAAAGGGAAAAAAAGTATTACCATTTTGCGGGTTTTTTTAGGGATTTGGACTCAAATGAAACTTTGACACCATATGTAAGGCTAATACAAATTTGAAAGTGGTGTACTAATCTGAAACAGGTATTTAAAAACTGGATTAAAATTTCCCTGGTACACAGAAACCAACACAAACTAGGAAAGCTAATTAAACTGTCCCTATAAAAAGTTCCTCATCTCTATTTAACACTGCCAATTTTCAGGCTACTCATGAACTATTTTCAACACTCCCAAAGATGGTTTCATGTTGCCAAGGTTTTTTCACCCTCCCCTTTCCAACAAATGAAATTAGACTCCTTTCCATGCTGACTGTATACCAGTTTATTCGGTGATAGATAATCATCAACTATCTTCAAAAGAAGAAAGCACTGTTTTATTTGCACACATCTGGTAATGATATTCCCAGGTCTAGACAAGTGAAATAGGAGTTAAACAAGATATGTTAGTGAACTCAGTTCTGTATTTCCAAAAGAATAATAAGGTAAAACTTGAGAAAAGTGATGTAGTTCAGTACAGTTAAAAAAAAATTAAAAATGCTACTCAAATGTTTTATTCAAGCCTTTGGAAATTGAAATAGGGATTCTTGCCATCTACAGTGATTCAGTAAAATAAAACAATTCATATCAAATTAAGCATTAAACTGAAACAAAACCCCCATTCTAGTTAAGTGAAGGAATAAATAATGACAAATCTGTTTTGTTAGAAAAACATATGGAAAAAACCTCATCATCCATCCTGGTTTCAGTGGGGATAGAGTTAATTTTCTTCCTAGTAGCTGGTACAGTGCTGGGTTTTGGGTTTAGGATGAGAATAATGTTGATAACACACCCATGTTTTAGTTGTTGCTGAGCAGTGCTTACACTAGCCAAGGACTTTTCAGCTCCCCATGCTCTACCGACTGAGAAGGCTGGAGGTGCACAAGGAGCTGGGAGGGGGCACAGCCAGGACAGCTGACCCAAACTGGCCAAAGGGACATTCCATACCATGTGACGTCATGCTCAGGACATAAACTGGGGGAAAGCTGGCCGGGGGGGGTGACCGCTGCTCAGGGACTGGCTGGGCATCGGTCGGTGGGTGGTGAGCAATTGCATTGTGCATCACTTATTTTGTTATTTTTAACAAAATTTTAACTTTTATTTATTTATTTTTATTATTATTATTAATATTATTATTATTATCATCCCCCCCCTTCCCTTTCTATCCTATTAAACTGTCTTTATCTCAACCCACAAATTTTACTTTTTTTTCCTGATTCTCTCCCCTATCCCATTGGGCAGGGGGGGAATGAGCGAACGGCTGTGTGGTGTTTAGCTGCCTGCCGGGTTAAACCACAACACTATCTTTTATTCATAGATCTAGCAAATATAACATCCTGCATTCAGATTCGTTTCCCTGTCTCCACATTATGAGGCATGAGATTATTTCAGCAAGATTTACCCCGGACAAATCACAGACAGATTCCCAATCCACTTAAATGATTAACTCCATGGATTACATGTGTTATGTGAAAAAACTTAACAAACAAAACTGAGCCCTCCTGAACATAAATATAGCATTTTTTTAAAAAGCCCTAGACAGTTCTATCAAGTGGGAGAACAATTTGTCTAAAAGTAGATCAGTTTTGGACATAAAGGTCTTTATTTCATATAATGACAAAAATATTAGGGTAAGGTGGTATTATTATGTATTGTTCTCCTTATTAAAAATTATCAACAGTCTGTTTTTATACCTCTTGCAAAACTATAACGATCATACAACTATCTGACTAAGAACTTGCTCTTAGCCATCACAGTTTGGAATCTTTAATTATCTATTAGTTTCTGATGACCTGTACAACATTTAATTGATTTCATTATTTTATATACCTATATTATATGGTTTTAGCATACCATACACTGTAAGTCCATTTATATATATGATTTATTTGTGAATTTAAGAATAATTGTACTATATTCAATGCAATTACAATACAAATCGCTAATGTGTATATATATAATGTACATATAATTTATATAACATCCCAACTGCACTGAAGTCAGGTAAATATGACTTATTTCCTCCCATCTGAGCCATGGCTCCAGTAACAGCTCAAACTGTGCAGAGACTCATCAGATGTAAATCCATTCCCACCAACTCCAAGTAGGTCACCTGCATAAAGCCCATTTCTTAGGATTTGCCAAGGCAACAAGGATTTTATCATAATATTTAGAATTAAACTGATTTATCTTCAGAAATCTCCCCAAATCCTTCCAGCTAGTTACACGAGACTGTGATGACAGCGTCTTTCCTCCACGGAGGACTATGATATCTCGTTTCTGTGTTTTCACAGTTTAGAAAAACCTACAAGTGCTTTAGTTCATTTACTTTGCTCCTGCAGTTTTAAATGAAACACTGCCTTGGGCTAAGGAACTTCTGTTAATGATAACACAAGGTTACAAAAATTAGTCCAGATAGTAGAAATCAGATTAAGACTGTGTTAATCTAAATACCAGACCCCAGATTTCCACCATCACACATTTTTATATGTATCTATCTCAATGAAAACAAATTACTATCTTTTTTTATCATCTCCTTTTTTCCTGGAGAACAGATGATACCCCGTGTAATCAACCCAAACTTGTTATTTACACAAATCTGAGAACGACGATAACCCTGTGATTTAAAGTATAACAGAAACAGTATTATTTATGTGTCCTGAACTGAGTTGTAACCAAGGCAAGTACGGAGGATATTCCTGAGGAGTCTGCATCACACCAGAGACGGGCTGTGGAGGCAGAACGGGGAGCTCTAGCTTGTGTTAGGTTACTGAGTAGATGTCTGCAGTCAGTCACTGAATGGGGCCAGGATACAGGTATGGGAAGGGGGAGGAAGGGGAAGGTAAACCCAACGAGCACAGCTATTACTCTGAAAGAATCTTGCTAGGAACTTCTCAAACTCGTCTGCAATACGGACCTTCTCTAACCAAACACACGGCAGTGAGGAAAGCCTGCATCTTGCATCAGTGGGAACCAGCCTATGTCCTCATCTACTGAGAGGCGTAACACCCACGTGGACGTTACTGCAGCTTTTGGAAAATACACAATGTCTTAGGGAAGCATGTATGTATTTTTAATCATCTTTCAGTGCATGCTAGTAGGGATCAAAGCTAGCTGCTCATGAGTGGCGATGTCCATTTGGATCACTGCAAGCATTTCATCATTAACAGTCTGGGGGCCTGTTTTCAATCTGGTTAAATTTTCTGGAGTTTGTTCAGCATGATGATATTTTTAATAGAGTCCTGTAACATTACATATCTCAATGTACAAAAATGGAAATAAGATGATCTCAAAGTCAGCCCCTAAAAGTGATGTACCATGAGAGAGTATTGGGAGTGAGGGGCGGAATTAGTTGCTTACTATTTTCTAACTATGGGGCATTACATTCATGAATACGAATGATTTTATTCTGTTTGAATCATATGAGGCTCAAACATATATGGATTCAGCGATCAGCAAACAAAAATGCTGAGCTAAAGAACAAAAGATAGCAGTTTATTTGTCTGTGAAATAGAAATTTCAACCGTAGGGCTCTAGACACTTGCAAATGAAAAGTGTGTAAAATTAAATTAACATTCCGAAGCCCAAACCACTGATAACAAATTGTATATGTTTTATATAACTTTTATGTAAGATTTTTATATAAGCTTTCATGTATTGATCTACCGTTTCTCATTATTATATTAATATAGAATGATAATTCCTTACAGGAAACAAGGTAATTAAAAACTGTACCTGGAAAGTGTCTTATTTACATCTCATTTTATTTTTTTTCTGCCTCTTTTACTCTATTTGTTAAGAATTTTTTCTAGCTTATATCCTTTCTTTCTCCCCAAAATATTTTAAAATGGTCCAGGAATAAACAAACAAACAAAAGAAAACTACATGGCCAAAAAGAAACACATTTTTAAAATTTTTGACTCGTCTTCAGCTAAGTTTGGGGGAATTCCAAGCACTCTGTTAACAAACAGTATGCAGCAAGAGGTCCATTGCTCAAGTTTGGCCGAAGACTGCTCTTTGCCATCAACCACTTGATGTGTATCTCTTCCTTTTATCATTTCTTGTCTGAATAAACAGGCTTGAAATGGTTTTTGCACAAAACAAAATGGCACTGCAGATTTAAGTTATAGAGTGGCATTTTCTTGAATGAATCAGCTTTAGTTTCTTTCTTCAATTACTTCACCATAAAAAAAGCACCACTTTTTGTTGCATGAAGATGTTTTTCCTGTAGTACCCTGGATATCAGACTAAATGAAATATTCTGCTGCCTGATAATTACCTAGCCTTAAAGGATTAAATTATTTATTTGCACCTTCTATGACATCCTGTACTTTTTCTCCTAAATACGTTAAGGTCACTTACAAAAGCAGTAATTTAAACTTCTTGTACTCCTTTTCATTTGTGGCACAAGCTTACAACTCTTTCAAAGGTAGCTTTGTGGTATTTCAGTGGTATTATAAAAATAAAAAGCAGCTGACTTCTGTATTATTGTAATTGTGCTTTTCTTAATTTCTTGTAACGCCAAGTTACCAAATCAGTTGTGGTTAGCCTGAACTATTGACACTGCTTACTTCTGATGACTCTGTAATAGAATTTGTTATGAAATGTTTGTGTTTTTTCTCTTTTTCTCATTCTTAATTTATATAATTGAAAAGGTAACAATCGTAATTAAATTAATTATGGTATCTTCAGTATGTATGTACAGAACTGGATTTTCAAGTAAACTGATATTATATATATTCATTTTCCTATTTTTCCCAAGGCATTAAGAAATAGTGATGCTGATATTCAAGTACAGCATCTGTATCAACCGGGGGAACTGAATCTCAACATTATTGCAGAAAAGACTGTAATTTTCATTAATAAAAGGTGTCTCTGTATTAGGTACGCTAATCAGTTTTACATCCACCCATAAAGTAAGCACGAGGAGAAGTACCTTAATTTCCTTAATGATCTTAAATCATAAAAATGTTTTGTAATCTGAAAAATGAAACATGCCGTTGAAGGTAAATTTTCTTAACAAAACGTTAGGTTACACGAACCCCTATTTTTGCAAGTATATGGTTTATTAACTCATGGTAATAAGGCCTGAACAATACAGGTATTGTAAAATGAAGATCTATGTTTAGACAAGTGCTAACTCTTTAATCTCACTTGTATATTGCTAAGCCTATTTTAACAATTAAAGTTGCATTTGCAAAGTAATACCAAGTATTGCTTTGAGTATGACCAAATTGGCACTTGGAGACATTAACACAGTCATTATAATATTGTACAACCTCACGTTTGCTTTAAAAATTCATAGAAACCCTACATTAGCATAAGCTTGCTTTTCACTATAGCAGGGACTAAATGATCCTTTCTTAGTGCACCATTCAGTACCTAAGTGTGCATGATCCTTGGGTAGGTCCTTGACTACGTCTCTATCAGACATGGTTCAAAGAACTCAAAACATAAATAACAAAGCTGAATATTTAACCCACGCGATATTATGCTGAACACATTCTGAGTGTTTCCCCAAATGGCAGTTACGCTCTTGAAAATATTAAATCAGCATAAAGATTGAAATATGTCAAAAGTACTGACAGCTAAAATTGAAGCCATATTAACTTTTATTTTGTTCGCACTTAATTGGGCAATATTTTGAAGACTGGCTTTTATTAAACATTTTGGGAAATGGTCTTTATCTTTCTCTGTAATGATGAGAAACATCAAACATAGTAAATAAATAAATTTAAAAAATTTACAGTTTTTTCTGTAATATCCGACTGTGACAGCTGAAATACTTCTAGAACGAGAAACTAATGGAGTGACTGTCCAAAGAACAGAATTCTAGGTACATGTTTCTTATTGCATTTAGTCCTTATGGGTAAATACATGCGATTAAAACAGATCAGAAATGCAGAGCTCAATATCAATTTATTCTCTTGTAAAATTATTTATTTTAGACATTCTCTACATATTTCCTGCTTGCTCCTGTAAACACATCATCTTTACTCTCCCGATACTCAGAAACTTCTTTACATAACGATCCTCATGAGTAAGCTTAAACAGTTATACTAAAGATTTTTCTGCAAAAAGGAGCTTTATTAAATGAAATTGCTTCAAAATACCATTGTGGCAGAAACTTAAACTCCATTTTGTGAGATTTAGATAGTGTATGTCCTACTGATGAAGCCAATAGCTTCCTAAAGCTTTTAGTAGTAGTTGCAATTGAAGCAGAGCCCGCAGAGCTCAATTTTCAGGCTATGAAAGCAATAGGGCTCTTTGGTCTGGATTTTTAAAGATATTCAGGCATTGATGGCCAAGATAATTTCAGTAACAAAGTTCTGTTTTCAAAAATGACACACTCAGAAATGAAAAATATGTAAAAATGACACAAGCCTAACGTCACTGAACGTTACAAACCTTCACTGCTAAAATACTGTATAAAAAGTTAGCAAGGCTAAAAAAAAGCAGTATGAAATACTTTTAAAACATGACGGCTTACTTCAGAGAAGGGATTACAATATCTGAACAACACAGTTCAGACTGCACGCTTTAAGAAATTGTGTCGCCACAACAAGGAACAAGACAAACAACTGCACAAAAGAAAGCGCCTGCATGCATAAACATTGAAGAAAATGTGTTTAAGATGCCTAGATGCATAGTGCCCATGCTTCCCTGTCCCCTCGACAAATTTTTTTTCTTGCTTTTTTCAATACTTCTTAATAAATGCAGCTGCTATGGAAGTTGTAATTGCTATTTGGTTATGTATTTTCCCTGATCACTGTAGGCAAATACACAAAGCTACAGAGATGGACAATGTCTTTATAGTCATTGGATACCCAGAAACTTAGTTCCCCTCAGCTTTCAAAATCTGTGCTACTGAGAATGATTTTTTTCTCAAGCATCCTACTAAGTAGACTTGACTGACATATTTGCAATTCTAACTCTAAATATTTATATGACATATATCCTTTTGCTAACACTGACTTATCACAGGGTAGTCAAATAGGTTTAGTACCTCATTTGTCCAGTAACTAGGGCCAAACACACCGATCTCACCAAATCCACGAGAGCTGCTTATTATTTTTCATATAGCAATGATAAGAGGTCCAAGTCAAAGGTCAAGGTCCCTTTAGGAAATATACTCAATGAAAACATGGTCCCAATCCAAAAAGATAATACAGCATTTTTCTAAACAAAGAAGTAATGAATCATACTAATCTGAATAAATCTTAATGTAAACTAATTCAAAGAAGCCTATGTGTACACTACATAGGCAAATACAGTTTCAAGGAAGAAAGAATTTCTTTCATTAGATCAACTGATGCCGGTGGAGAGAAAAGGCATGCTTTTAGATACACATGCTCTCCTTGCACCTGCACACACACGCACTTTCCACAGGGCAAGGCAATTGTAATTCATCAGGGATCTCTACAGACATACGGCAGGTAGAGCAGGGCACTGTAGGAAGTCAGCCAGTGGAGGAAGTGAGCGACCGTGAGAGTTCAGAGCTCTCCTTCTGGACAGGGTTGCCATTCAGTTGCTCACGGCAGACCACGTTTCAGGCAAATGAAGTTGTTTTTTGATTACAGAAACTATATCAAGTGTATTTTAAGCACTATCTTACACGTGCCCATTAAACTGAAAGAGGTAACACATTAAGAGGTTACAGGATTGCTTTGACAATCTTTAAAAGGTCTTATCCACTACACATGACATCCGTAGAGGAAACACAACGATACACGTATCAAAGGGACTAGTTTTTTCTGACCATATTGTATTCCTCATAAACAATAGTTACTCCGGTGCCTCTAAGGCTCTCGTTATGGTAATTTCTTTCCTTTGGTAAAGAGGCGACAGACCTTGGCAAATGGATGAAACATCAGACTGTTCATTTGCTGCTTTAATTGAGACTATCAGATCTGATATAATTATGATTTCCTTTTCCCAATATATAACCAAAATTCAGGGTCATAGGCATCGGCCTTTTTCTTTCCCAAATTTTAAAGAAACTGGACTTTTTGTGGTTTCCCTTGACCATGTTGGTGGAAGTCGATTAGACACAAACACTTACCACAAGTCATATTTTTATGAGTCTACGAAGCTATGAAAGTATTTCTCAACCTGCTTAACGAAACAACTGTTAACCAGCAAAAGAAGACATCTGTTACGATACAATTGTGTTTGGAAAAATGACTAAGTAAAAACAACAGTATTTTTTCGCAGCAGTTTTACTCTCTGAATGAGTTCACAACCCGTTGAGTTTTGCAGCAAAACTACAATCTTTTTACTGCACTTTATTCATTGGTACTGCAGCATCAGCACAGGCGTGAGAGACGGGGAGCGGTAACTATTATCGCCTCACATTTTAACGAGTAGGTGGCAACCATCCCCCAATATGTCTTTGAACTAGGAAACACGAAGGTGAGGAGAGTGCTTTTAAGTGTTATTATCTTCTCTGCTTCATCTCACAGAAACACTTAAGGCGGAATGAGAATCTCCCCAGGATGGGTGTAGTAAATATAAGAATAACCTTTTTGTTTATCAACTGACTATGCTATTTCTTAAATAAGTAAAAGTTGGCCATTCTTAATTTTTAGAATACTGTTTTTTTACATTTTCAACCATCACTGCAAAACTGACATACTCATAGAATGTCACAGCTTTTTTTGGTGGTGTTTTCACACTATTAGTAAATGTTTTGTGGAAGATTACTCAACTTTTTTGGTAGTACTTCTCAAAATATGGCACTTTTATTAAATTGACCATGAGTAATTCAGAGCAGGCTAAACAATGCTAAACTACTTCCGATCATGTTCATTCATTTTCTAAAGGTATCTTAAATTTAATTTTGTAGTATTTTTCATCAGTTTTTCTCCTCCTTGGACTCCCAGTCTACTTTGCTGACAGGTCAGTGATCTGCTTTTAAATGCTAACTAGAAT
>NW_008824808.1:5035228-5043829 GCF_000699105.1 Pygoscelis adeliae
CTAACTAGAATGACAATACCCCCCCCCCTCCCCCCACCCCCCCCCTGCCTTTCCTGCCTTTTCAAACTTTATTTTAGTAGGCTATCCTTAGATGTTTTTCTCTCCCTTTTGGCCGTCACTGAGACAGACTGGTAGTGTAAATCTGGCAAATGTTCAGGCAGCACGGGTAAGCTTTCAGAGCTGAAGTTCTATAAATAACATAGGAACATTCAATTTAATGAGAAATGACAACATAAAAAATGGTAGATAAATGACACATTTATTTTTACACAAGAATTAACTTACAGATCTCAGTTTTTCAGAGATCAAGGAAGCATAATGCTTCACAGGCTTAAAAAAAGTAGATGCACAGAGATGAAGGGAAACCTGATTTCTCTGTTGTTAGTTTTCTTGTGCCTTTTTTCATGCATCTTTCAATGCAAAGCACTGGCCTCCCAGTTTGGCTGCTTATATGCTTTCTAAATATGCAGCAGGATTAGATAGCCAGAATAAGTGCCCCCAAAGTTTTTAAATACTACTGTGATAGCGAGGGGCTCACCAAGTTCACGAATCTGAATTATTTTCACTCATTTTTTACTACGTGACAATATCTGCAGATTGACTTGGAAATCCAGTGTGGCAGATGCTGTGCACACAGACAGCTGAATTGCTGCCTCTTCCAGGGAGTTTATGGTTGCAGTGTGAAACTAATGGATGGTCTTTCTGGCCCTTATGAAAAAAGTATCAGCTCAAATGAAATAGGCATTAAAATTTCAACAGCTATAAAAATGAAAATATTCCTCCATAATATTTACTGTCATTGCTATATTATTTAAATATTTTGTTTATTACTTGACTGGACTTTTAAGGCTTTAACATTTCTCCTCAGGGTTAAGAAATACACACATTTTCTCCCAATGGTTTGGGCACAAAGCATTATGTTCTGCTAGTCCATATGAATATTACATACCCACATGTGATTTTCTTTCCTTCCCATATTTCCCTCTGTCCCTTGCGGCAGATAATCTTAAATAAATTTGGATAGAAAGCTGGGAATGCATAATACCACTTTTGCTGAGTAGAGTAAGACTGCCTTAAAAACAAAACAAAACAAACCATTCCTATTACTGCACAGTGCAATTCAGACAAGGTCACCCTGGGATTTCTCCCTCTGCAAAGTGACAGCAACAGGAATAAGGAAAACGTCAGTAAAGAAGCAGTCCAGCTTTTTGGTTTTCAGACGACCTGCCTACCCTGGCAGGATGGATCCTTCTCTTTGCTTTTTTGCAGCCGCACCAATCAAAAGCAAGTATATGAGGCATATGCCTGTATATGAAAAAGAATAGGGCAATTTACGTACGTAGTCATAAAAAAAAAGTTAGCCAAATACCTGTGAAAGCATCAACTGAACTCAGTGGACTTAAAGATGCGATAATATCTGCAGTTTACATCATCCTATAATCCAGTTCCTAATCTATGAAATATTTAGTCTATTAATAAGATCTCAAGGCCACAGTTATCTATTAACTAATCCATTTTAATATCTTGATTTGTAAGATAAGGAAAAAAACCCCATTGCTTGCTTGTGTCACGTGATACCAGAAGCTTAATTAAAGCTCTTTAAAAAAACTAAAATCCACTGTGGATGCCATAAAAGTGCCAGGTGTACAAGTCATTATCTCAGGAGAGAAAAATGTGTATTTTACTGGCCATAAAAGCTAAATTTTTCTAATACCAGCACCAATAAACCTTTCAGTTAATCTGAAAATGCACAGTGCTTGTTAAAGGTAAGCACAATGAAAGTATTATCTAGGACAATTTTTCTTCTAATGAACAAAAATGTAAAATTAACTGCAAGAGAGCTCACAGTATTGACTGAACATAAACAACTGGAGACTGCGGCTACTGCATAAGTACATACGTTATGGAACAGTCAGTTTAAATAACCCACCAGTTTATCAGTTCTTATAGAGCAATCTTACATACTTAACAAGTATTAGGGGAAAAAAAAGTGGTATCCCAGCCCTTTTAGTAAAAGGCAACTTGGGATACCCAGTGAAGAATGATGGTAAGAACTCAAAGTCTGTTAGTACAGGTAATAAGTCTAAAGCAATTACTACCTGCTACGGAAACACTCTATTGATTTGGCCACTTAAGTTTGATAAATGGGTGTCATATAGCAGAAACCATAAGAAGGAAGAAGCTCATAATCCTGGCACTGAATCTTAACTTATTGCAAGAATGTCAAAGTCAATATTTTAAAAAAATACTGGTATTTGTGTTAATGCAGGCTGCTTTCAAATGACACCCGCCTCTTCTCAGCATGGCAAAATGTCACAAGCATTAATATTTCATTATAAACTGCTTCTTCCATCAGAGAAGTTGCAATATACACCTCACAATTGTCTGCAATGCAGAACACAGAAATGATACTTGTTCTCCTTATCAATAAAGATTATTTTAGAATTTTTCGTTATCATCTGCTGGCAACAATAACATCCACATGCCGTTAATATTTCCACATCTTCAGTTTACTTCTCCCTCTGTAATTTACTATATACAATTTACATGCCCAAAGCACTGCACTGCAGAACAGATAATGAAAATGCTCGGCATGTAGTAGAAACTTGTTCCAAACTTTAACAGCCTATTGAAATACTATGTCTTATTACTGGTTTAAGTAGTTAATACCTATAAGAACCATTTTAAAATGTATATACTCAAATAACTATTTGATACAGTTGCATGCTTTACAAATTGTTACAAATTCTGTAGAGAACTTCAAGGACAGCAGTTTGCAAAGACAGAATAAATAATAAATTCATAAACCTTTATGAGAAAAGGAGATTTACTCCCCAAAAAGACACTAGACAGTTTCTAGATCATCAGTAGACAAGCTTGGGATGGAAATGATGGGAAAGTGCACTGAAACACAACATTTGAATAAATTAGCTAAAGGTAGAGTCCTACGTCTGTGTAAACTTCTGGTTCAGCTGTTAATTTAACTACATCCCAAAACATCCACTAAAGGTTTTGCATTCATATAATGGCCATGAATGAGGAATAGCTCATTATTAAATAGGTGTTTCTAGTACTCTTTTCCAGGAATCAGTACTAGAATCAACACTATTCAATCATTTTCATCAGTGATCTGAATGACGTTTTCTGATAAAACCACAGAATGCCACAAAGACTGGTGAAAAGTGAAACGTTAAGAGGACATTGTACTCACACAGGGCTTGTCCACAAGGTGCAGTGACAGTGAGAGAGGAACCCAAAGCTCATGAAAACCTAATGGGAATTGGTAAGTGCTCCTAGCACATTGCAGTGTGGTGAGGACCCAACAGCTCGATCTCAGAGCGGCACGGTACGCTGGTGCTGACTCGGCAATGCCACTTTTAGATTGAGGCGGCTCACAGGACTCCAGCTTGGGGTTGTCTAATGCAGACGCAGCTGAAGAGTACCTGGATCTCTGGTGTAGAAATGACTGCAGAGCAATCTGGCTTGTATCATAAACCCTGCCCTATCAGAAAAAAGTGTATTTTAAAACATTGAAAACATTTATGCAGGCCAGGTCTTCAAAATGGGGGACTGTAAAGTCGTGGTGCTAAAAAATTACACTGGATAAGCAATGTCACATCAATATTCAGCGTTGTACAGTGGCAAAAAGGACATATAGTCAATAGAGAAATAACTTTACTTATATAGATGGTGTTGGAATACTGCATAGCATTCTGGTGCTCATATTTTCAAGAGATACTGGAAAATCTGGAGAGCGTAAGGAAAAGTAACACAGAGTCAAGGTCTGGAAAAAATGCCTTATGGTGAAAGATATAAACTGCTGAACACTGGACTCTAAAGAAAGCTTATTTAGCAAAACAAAGTGCAATACGTGTGTGAAAGCTGAAGTCAGATTAATTCAAATTGGAAATAAACCATGAATTTTTAGTAGTGAAAGTGATAATTCACTGGAATAAACTGTCAAGGGAAGTGGCAGATTCTTTTGATGTCTTCCAATCACGAGAAGATCTCTTTCTGGAGGATCAAGTGTGGGATCAATACTGCAGTAAAGGTAAATGGTGGAAATGAGGGTCTGTGATAAACAGGAGGTTAACCGGGCTCTTAGTGTCCTCTGTCGTAAACCCTGTGAATCTAAAAAAGTGAAAAGCAGGTAACAACAGCATGAGATTCTCCTGTATCCTTTCATTTAATAGTTATAGTTTAAGGTATCGATCCCATTTTCCTCTGGAGAGAAATGGATCAATAAAACAGGCTCACAAAAAGAAAATGAAGTTTGGCTCTAAAGTTGGTAACTACATCTTCTAAAAGTAACAAGCTGGCTTCTGTGTTTTGACTGAAAATACATTCTACAAACAATTGTAAAGTTTGATAAAACGGGAAGAGATACAAAAGTTAGGGCTGATATTTTTAGGTAACTTGAGGCAAACTCAGGGGATTTTGAGACCTATCATCGATGCAATGAAACTATTGTGTACAGAATTTAATTGTTAGATCAGGAAAAAGAACATGACTTCTAACTGGTCATTGAGCCAGGGAATTATTTCAGAGTGGTGCATAACATTGTGAAGGTTGCCTAATTACTGGTAAAGAAGTACTGAAAGTGAGAGAAAGGAAGAATGGGCAGATACAGCAATGATATATTTTTTCCACTGATAGCCAGAGGTCAGTAATTACATGGAAAAACTGTAAGCAATGTCACACAGGAGGTGAGAGAGGAAATGAAATATGATTAAGAGTTCTATTTAGGCACGCTGTGTGAAAGGCCTGTCTGTTTGCCACCTCAGATAAAGTTGTTGAGGATATCACATTCTAGAAAGGCCTTTTTAGAAAAATACCCTTCTGATACTTATCTAATGACTAGTGTTCCATATGCCTGTACTGAGTACATGATCATTAGAAATCCCGTCACGTTAATGAGTCTTGTAAGCTCATCAGCTAATGTATGTCTTTTTTGACCATCAATTTTACCACTGTTCTTCCATACAGATTAGCAGGAGAGACATCACTGCACAGCAGCCTTCAGATGCAGAGTGCCATTTTGATGAAGCCAGTGGAGGGTACTAGGGGTGCCACCGCCCCGTGACACTATCGGCCAGCCAGAGGGGTAGGTGGAACTCAAAGCTGTGCCCAAACAACAGTTCCATTTCTTCCCACAAGGGCATAAAGCTCTGTATTGAGCTGCTGGAACAGCCATTATAATTATATATATATTCACAGTGAGAAGAACAGTGCACGTACCTCACCCTAAAGGTATGCACTCTGATTTGTGTATCAAAAATGTTGATGTTCTCCTAAAAGCACTTTATCTGTAACTGAAGGCAGCAGATTAACACGCCAAAATTTAGATGTGACTTTTTTATTGAAAGGGGGATGGATTTCCATACTCATTTCAGGACTTAAAAAATAAATTTCACTTTTTAGAACGAAAAAAACCCACAACGCGTTTATGAAATTTCTGTGGATTGTTTTCTTACTAGCACAACACTGAATAAGTTCTTCCATTAAAGCGCTTTAGTAAAGGAAAAAAATGGACTGACTTCAACAGATTTTGGGCTAAGTCTTGTGCCTAAATAGTACATCCATATTTTCAAGTGGTTTTCCTAAGGGGCTGATCTAAAGCTCACTGAAGTTCCTCAGATTATTTCATGTTGAGTACAATGAAGTTTGAATCCAGTCTATGCAGTAATCACTCCACAGGCTCAGATGCATGTCTGAGAGGAAAGACTGAAGTTTCACTTTCAAACTACAGAAGGAGTCAACTTCTGTCTGTAAGAGTGCTTAGAAAAGAGAAGCAGAACCATTAGACTACGAAGAGTGGTTGAACCCCCAAAAGCCTGGCACTCCTCACTGCCCAAACAACTCCTGAAGAGTTACTAAAAAAACATGCAGAAAGCATACTGGAATTGCTGATTCTTTGTTTCACGCCAAGTCCAGCATTCACCAGTGATGGTCAAAATACAGCACGCTGTCTTTGACAGTGTCAGGTACAGTCAGTCATGCACCTTCAGCCACAACAATTTTCTGAGTGACAAAGCAAGAGCAGGAACTTGCATTATTTTTAGGTAAAGCAGCCTTAAACTGGACTTTTGGGCCCTCACCTCCATAGAGGAACCGAGAAGGAATTTCCATAAGTAGTCATCAACACCAGGACCCCATTGGGATAACCAGATTTAAGAGTATACAACCCTGCCACACACACCACCATCACCCTGGCGTAAAATACATGACATTAACATTTATGAGTTGATTCATAAGATTCCTCTAAGTATTTTTCTTTTTCAGCCATGCAAAATGGAAGGTCAATGAAGACAGATAATATATTTTAGTAGATGAACTGATGTATCTGGAGAAAAAAGACAAGTTTCCAGTCGCTTAGCCCCTTTTTCAATTCTGAATTAGAAGCAGCCATCTTCAAAATGAAATAGAAATTAGGGACAACTGTTCTAACTAGATATATTCATCAGTCAGAGCACCCAAAATGAAAGGGATACAAAATCTGGGGAGTAGATGTGGCATTAGCAGGAAGAGGGCTGATAAGGTGCTTATCTCTATAAGAAGGAAAGAGACAGGTAAATTACCAGGCACATGTTTCATTCTTCACCGTTTGAAGCTTCTCTATTTGGATGAACGGCCAAGACTTTGAGTAAGAGATGTTAAGACTGCTTCTTAGTAACATATGCCTTCTTGATGTCTATACATGCACAAAGAATGACTTCAAGGATTAACAGTTTGTAACAGGTTGGAGATCCACACAACATAATGAACACAAGCCACAAATCTGAACTTGTGTCTGCTACAGCTGCAGTGCTCCATATATTGCTAAGCAATATACTGTTAATTTCATTTTAGCTTTTTTTTTTCAGTTTTAGAAAAGGAATGTAGTAAGAATCTTTGGACATTGAGAAACTGTGCCTCACTTTCCTGGATAACTTCTCTGGGGCACAATGTTACCGGAAAAATGCCTCTCTCTGCGTTTCTGGCTGAGAAGTCAATATTTGTACCTTAAAGGACACTCACTGTTTTTAGCTCCTGCACCCAGGCATTAAAAGAACACTCATTTCATCAAGAAATGTAGCACTGCAATATAGGGGAATAGGAAAGCTGTGCCTTTTTTTAGTAAGAATCAATATTAGGACAAGATAGGCCCTTCTTAATGTTCTTACTCCCAGCAAGAATAATAGACAATGTAAAAACAACTATTTAAGTCCTGAAAGTTATGGACCTAAATCCTAAATTATCCTAATCCTAATCCCAAATTATCCTCAGCAGTTTAGGATTTGATTATTCCTTTTTATTATCTTTCTCAATTCTGTTGGGTACTTTTGTCCTAAAACATTCTTAATCAGAACACAAAGCATTGTTTAATTGTCATTTAGATGATTTTGATGATAACATTCTACCTTTTCTATTGAACATACTCTGGTACTTGGTGTAACAGATGCACTCCATGATATTTAAAGGATAGCTTTTAAAAGTTTATTGGATGATTTCCTAATTCAGATGTTTTGCCTAGTATTTTTCTCTTTCTGCAGTACAAAGTAGATCATATCCTCACAGGAATTCCTTTACTTCTATTCCATAACACGTCAGCAGTAGCTTTTAAAAATTATTTTTACATGACTGCAGCTTCTCTTTTTTTAAACATATGATTTTCATTGTCAAATGGGAAAAGTGACTGAAATAGCGCAGACTTACTCTCATAGCTGTAAAGCTATTTCTTCATGCTTGAAAGTATTGTAATGTTCAAGGGAGCAATTAAAATTGTTCCGCTGTGTAGTAATAAAGAATATGATTCTCAAGTCAAGTGCCAGCCAAGAAGGTTTCATAAACTAAGAGAACACTGAATTTCTGAATGTTATAATATGCTATGTAGATATTTACTCTGAAAATAAAAAATGAAAATAAATGAAAATAATAAAGTGAGAGAAGAATTTAAAGTGTCCATAGTATGACAACAATGCAATGGACCACTTAGAAGGCAAAACATTTGAGCAATAAGATTAAAAATCTAAAAATATAAATAATGTTGTTTTATAACTGACAAACATTTTCTTTCAGGAATGTTTTAATTTTATATCACATACCATAAAATATATTTGGTTTCAGTGGCTTCACCAACCTCTTCAACATTGCATTTTTCTACTTAGAGAGACAAATTTAATCCTATTTCTCCTTCCATTATATATTAATGTTTACAAAAATACTGTACCCCTGAGAGTTATATTTCTAGGATTCAATTTCAGTACTTGAAACAGCACTGATTCAGAGGCTTTTATAGAAATAATATGTGAAAGCATTTTGATGAAACATAACTGCTTTAGGATTTCCCTTTAGTCCCTTCATGACACACTTAACAGTATTTCTCACACTTCCAAAGAGCTCTGGTCTCTTAAGGAAAATACAGACAAAAACTGTAAAAATAAAGAATTTTGACAGGTATCAAACTTAAAGCAAAGTGCAGTAGCATTAACACATGGCAAATCATACCACTTTACTATGTACAAATCCTTTTGCAAGAAAAACAGCAAGAGGTTAGTATAACTTGTAACACCCCCCCCCCCCCCCCCGGCCTCTTTTTCTTTTCATCCTCTATCCTTTATT
>NW_008824808.1:5044219-5101149 GCF_000699105.1 Pygoscelis adeliae
ATTCCCAAGCCAATTTTATACAACTCCTGAGCCACACACTCTCAAGCTTGGCATTACAGACACACCTGAGACCAGGTATTCCAGATAACTACTCTGGGCGGAGCAGGCAGGACTGCAGAAGACCTTTATTCCAAACCATGCAACTTGCACACATTAAAACCCAAAGTTTTTCTAACCGTGCAGTTTCAATAGGATGAAAGGTGTCAGTGGACACGGATAACAGGGCAGCTAAGGATACATCAAAAGCTCCAGTGCCATTAACTGGTGTAGTGTGTCTAGCGGTGGTGGTGGTGTGGTCTAGTTGCATATTTCTTCAGCAAGGCTCTTTTTGTCTCCTATTTTACATATGTGTTGCAATCACCTGCAAGTTATAGTTTCTTACCCAAAAGGCTAGGAATGGCTTTTTCTACGTGGGTTCCTTTGGTTGTCATTTTATATCTATATATTTATTATGGACATACTAAGAACATCACTAGTGTAAGTCAGACTCAACATAAGATCGAGACAGGCTACCCTGGAACCACAGAGCCAAATAACTCACGTTACATTTTACAGTGAAGACATGAAACAGCACTGTTTGGAGTTATCTCGTTCCCTTAAATGCTCTACCATTCTAGTTTTGTAAATTTTATAAAAGGAATTCTGCTCTTGTATGTAATTGTGTCTCAGAACAAGCAGACTGGGCACAGAGCACACTCAACACTGGGATTGTGGATTGTTTTACTTACAGTAGATATCCCTTCAGCAAGGTACTTGGAACATAACGCTTGTAAACAAGTCCTCAACCATATGTTGAACAACTATAGACTTAATCTACACATCAGGCTCAAGACTCCCCCTGCCTGGGGATGGCAGAGAGATCCAAATTTCAGGTACCTCCGCAGAACTGCACATACTTGTACTGCTCTCTCCCACTTCGGCAATGGAGGAAAAAAGGGACCAGCCTGAAGAATGCAACCAATTGATCTGCTCTGTTGTCTTTAAATCTGTGGAGCAAGAATCCCTTGCAGTGAGTGTGAGGATGGACACTGAAGTATGCGCAGGGATGAAGGAGTATTATACAGTGAAGAAAAAACTTGAGGATATCTTCTTTGTAGTATTTTAGTATTATTATGTTTTGAAATGATGGTATATAAATGAGAGTTTTGGAGAAGTATCTTTCCATATAAATAAAAGGTAATATCCTGAAGAGGTTAATTTCTATTTAAAAATTCAGAAATTAAAGATGAGGGTATCAACAGAAGGGTCTAAAGACAGCTACAGTATAGCCATACTAAGAGTAAATATAAATTACTACTACAGAGTCAGCACACTGCATTGTAGTTTGGCAGAGAGCTCAGAATTCCTGAACCCTGGCCCAGGGGATCAAAAGGTGAAGATCTAAACATCTGGCTGATGGTGGGAGAGAAGATAGTTTAAGTTTCCATTCTCTTCAAGTTGGCTAATATGTCAAGCAGCATACTCAGCACAGTAATTGATCTCTTGATTAAAACAAAGTGTTCCAGATTTCAAGGGAAAAATAAAGCAAATCCCCATATATAAAGAGAATATTTTTAAAAAGTTTGGAATTCTGAAAGCATACAAATCTTTTGTGTCTAACCAAGTTCAACTCGAAGATTAAAATTAACCTTCCTATGAAGTTGACTGTATAATTTTTTTATTTAAACATTTGAGGTAAATTTAATAGGTATCCTCTGCTTCAAAAACATTCAAGAATAGCAAGTAGTATTTTTGCATACTAAAGTAGCTTTGTTTAGTTTTCATAAATAGCATAGAGAAAACTCAAACTGAATGTACATTAGGGCAATTTCACACCATCTTTTTATCAATTTTACAGTGGGTCAATTTAACAGTGGGTGAGCAAGTAACACCTACAATGAAAAAATAACCATAGTCTTTCATCTTTTCCTTTATAACATGCTTGTGTGCATTCACAGAAAGTGTTACTCTGTGATTTGAGTAATGACTGCAAGACAGAGGTGTTGAAATACTCACTGCCTAAACCAAAATAATATCTAATTTTCCTTGAAACAAAACAAACAAGAGTTGCATGAAATAAAGTATCCTATGCTGATGACGGCTAAAATGGGATAGGAAAAAAACAAGCATTTAAAAATCTTTAAAGATATCTTAAGAATTAAAAATAGAATCAAGTTGGCATACAAATAAAATTTGAGTGCTGGACTAATCACTAAGAGCACAGCTGGAATAGCAAGGACAACAAAGATCTGGGTCTCTGCCATTTGTCATAAAGTCATGCTTTCCATGGTTTTTTAACCAAGGATCCCATGCTTTTTAAGAGGTGCCTTACTGTTATGCAGAGGGCAACCAAAGCAGTCCTCTGCCTTCTCTAGGGTCACGCAACCAAACAGTTTAAGAAAAAAATAATCCATCCCATATCTCTTCTTGCCGACTCCCGTGCTCTCAGGTTGTGTGCTACTCCACCCCACCTTTCAACACACATTTCACGTTGCTTAAACTCATCTGCCAGGGCAGCTACAATCAACCCTTTTGACTGTGCCGCTACAGAAAGTGAGCTTCATAGCCATGAACACATTGAGCAATTAAAGACAGTGTAAGTAACACAGAAAACCGAGAATAACAAAATAAATCCTAAATAATGGGCTAGATTAGGTACTGCTGCTGGAACTTTTGAACCTTGTTGGACTCTTTCCTCACTGGCTGTTTCAGAGTACACAGAGCTCTACCAGAGTCTGCACTAATTTACTATGTCTACCAAAGTCAGGGAAACACAGAGATGAGAAGAAAATGATACTCTTTTTAAGACTGCAGTATTCAAATGGCATAGCACAGGCACAGGGATTCGCTCTGCGCTTCTCAGGCTTACTCAGGCTGGAAGAAAGGAGACGTTCAACCTTGGGATCAAAGGGATGACTTCATCTGAGATGTGACAAAATGCAGAGAAGGGTGCACCTGCTGAAAGAAATTGTTTTGTTTTGTGTGTGCTGTTTTGTTTTTGTTTTTTTTAAGAAAGTGAAGGTCTCATTCAAAGAGAGGTTTTCTTAATAAAAATATTTTTATTAGGGATAACTGTGATAAGAGGGCTTTCCACTTTCTAGATGTAACTAAGATCTCTGGGTTTGATTTATTCGGCTCCTTTATTCTAACCTTCAAATGACTCCTGAAGTCTTTTTTGCACAGTCTGAATACAAGAAATGGAAAGCTTCACAAATAAGAATAAACTGTCGTGAGATGGAATTGGAAATTTGAACTGAAATTCCTCAGACGGTAAAGAGCATGAAAATTCAGCCCCCTTTATCCTTGAAGACTCATTTGTGTAGCTACAAATAATAGGAAAAATCTTTCAAGATGAAATATGAAAAATGATAACAGAAAATAATTGCTTAACACATGCATAAAAGTATGACCTGAGCAGTAATGCTGTGATTACATTTACTACCTGAATAAATGCTTGGCTTTGAGGAAAAGAGATTCTCTCAAAAGACATATCTCTAATTACAACTCCTTTGAAATGAATGTTGTACAAGTCCTTAGAAAACATTACACATAACTAAACAATTTCTGCAGCTAATATACAGCAGAGCCTGAGAGCACCCTGGTACATGCTGCATCAAAACACCGAGTTTGTCTCTTCATGAATTCCTGTAAAAATTCTGTACCTCGCTGGGAACGATTGTCTCTTTACTTCATTCTTTTTATGTGCATAACTACTACTAGAGAGAGGAAAAGGTGAGTGGATACCTTTGGAGTATATGAACTCTAACTATCTATAACTTTGGTAAAACTTCTGTAATAAATGACTGTAGCTACGCGAAAAAAATTGCATCACTTTACGCTGCCTGTGCAAATACATCTCGGTAACCGATCTTTTACTATAAACTGTTACATTTTTGTTATTTTTAGTTAACTCCAAGCCGGATGCCCTCGGGAGCCACAAACTCCAGTTACAATTGCAGCTACAGTTTTGAATCTCCTTCCTCACGTGTACAGTGCCTTACACTGACCATCAAACAAAAGTTATGTACAGAGATTTCTTATATGCTTCAACAGAGCAGGGTGAGCTCCGCATGGTAATTAATATAATTCCATCTTTATTGTAGGCTCTGCTGGGGTGTTTCTTTGTTTAGTACTGTCCGGCTGACTGGAAGATGCACATAATCCTCATCCACCTTTGAGCAGTCCACCACCTCCTCTCACCCTTCCCACTGAGTACCTACCTACTGCTTCAACAGACAGCTGCATAGTCGTTGACTCTTGGCAAATGTGGCAAGAATTTGTGTCTAAGTTATATAATGATCTAAGAATGTATCTTACTGGTTGTTTCAAGTCAGCTGGTATTTCACAAAATAAATTGTGTGGGATATGCTGTGGGGAGTCTGGAAGAAAAGAGCAGTAACACCTGAGAAATGCAGAGAAAAGTTGGAATACTTAAGATTTTTAAGTGCTTTTGGGGATTTTAAGTCTCCTCTTCCATTATGCAACTTTTTAATGAAGTTGCAAGTATTTTCTCAGTTCTTAAAAACAGACCACATTAAGTATATGCACCAAAGCACATATTTCTGTTTTACACACATGTAAAAATATCTGATATATTGAGCTATTTTTATTTTTACTAGTTGTGGGGGGTTGACCCTGTCTGAATGCCAGGTGCCCACCAAAGCCGCTCTATCACTCCCCCTCCTCAGCTGGACAGGGGAGAGAAAATATAACGAAAGGCTCGTGGGTCAAGGTAAGGGCAGGGAGATCACTCACCAGTTACCATCACGGGCAAAACAGACTCGACTTGGGGAGATTAGTTTAATTTATTACTAATCGAATCAGAGTAGGGTAATGAGAAATAAAACCAAATCTTAAAATCACCTTCCCCCCACCTCTCCCTTCTTCCCGGGCTCTGCTTCACTCCCGATTTTCTCTACCTCCCTCCCCCAAGCGGCGCAGGGGGACGGGGAATGGGGGTTGTGGTCAGTTCATCACACGTTGTCTCTGCCGCTCCTTCCTCCTCAGGGGGAGGACTCCTCACACTCTTCCCCCGCTCAGCATGAGGTCCCTCCCATGGGAGACAGTCCTCCATGAACTTCTCCAATGTGAGTCCTTCCCAGGGACTGCAGTTCTTCACGAACTACTCCAGTGTGGGTGCCTTCCATGGGGTGCAGTCCTTCAGGAACAGACTGCTCCAGCGTGGGTCCCCCACGGGGTCACAAGTCCTGCCAGCAAACCTGCTCCAGCGTGGGCTCTCCACAGGGTCACAGCCTCCTTCGGGTGCATCCACCTGCTCCAGCGTGGGGTCCTCCATGGGCTGCAGGTGGATATCTGCTCCACCGTGGACCTCCATGGGCTGCAGGGGAACAGCTTGCCTCACCATGGTCTTCACCACGGGCTGCAGGGGAATCTCTGCTCCGGCACCTGGAGCATCTCCTCCCCCTCCTTTTTCACTGACCTTGGTGTCTGCAGAGTTGTTTCTCTCACATATTCTCACTCCTCTCTTCCGGCTGCTGTTGCACAGGGTTTTTTTCCCCTTCTTAAATACATTGTCACAGAGGCGCTACCACCAAGGATGGGCTCGGCGTTGGCCAGCGGTGGGTTTGTCTTGGAGCCGGCTGGCATTGGCTCTACTGGACATGGGGGAAGCTTCTAGCAGCTTCTCACAGAAGCCACCCCTGTAGCCCCCCCGCTACCAAAACCTTGCCACGCAAACCCAATATACTAGTGTAAATCATTTTTAGCAAGATCAGAATCATGAGACTATCTGCTCCCAGGGTTGTCTTCCTGAAGTACAAAGAATGGAAATGTGAGTAGAAACCATTACTTTTCTGGAATTTGGGAAAATAAAATTAAATAAATCAACAAAGATCAACGATTCAAAAATCGGTTTGTAGCATGAGTGAATATATATAAGTAGCCGGGTCAAAAAAATCTTCCAGAAGTTAAGTTCTTTTTAGGTAACATTTTTATCCTTTAAAAAGAAGTTGACATAACAGTATAGAAAGTAGCTGTTATTTAAAGTGGTAATACTAATACTGATATTCTTAAGAATTATAAGTATCTTTTTATGTGTATTGCATTCATGCCCAATACCTCTGTAGAGAGAAGTAACTGGTTGCCAACAGTAAAAGTTCAAAAATCAGAAATGAGTTGAAAAGATTATTAAAAAAAAAAAAAAGGAATTGCATTTCTTATCTTTGGACTGTACTTTTCCAGAAGTTTTCTCAAAATGTGTCTGATGCAGGGCTTCAACTAGACCCAGACAAGACGACAAACCCATTGAATTAGACACTATAAACATACTTAAAGTGATTGTGCTTGCCATGAGTAATACACAGTTTAGCAGCAATATAACAATGATTTTGTGAAGTCAGAAATAAACAGAGATTAGGCTCATCTTGTATACAGGCTGCGAAAGGCTGCTCTGGGCAAGAGTCGGACTGATGCCTCGAAGCTCAAAGGCTGGGTAGGTCATTAGCAGTGATTTAAGGTACCCAGCCTATTGCAAAAACTACCTGAGAGGAGAGCTGGTGCTTTCTGAAAAGATACTGTGGTCTAATGCAGCCGAACCCTTCTGTCACTTAGGCAGGATCTGCTGCCTTTCCTGCACTTGGACAAAATAACCACATGCTTCTTTCAATCTGGCATGTACTCCTAAAGAAGCCACTCCCATTAGTCAATTGCAGATAATAAAAATGCAGAGGTAAAGCATGTACTAAGTATTAAATACAAAGCCATTTCAAGTAAAATATCCCCAAATCTAAAACCAACCCTATGATTGTTCCAAACTCCTTACAGTAAGTACACACACTCTGCACTCTCTTTTCCACCCGTCATGTGGCCCATCCCTAGTATTTCAATCAGAAAGTTCCTATCCAAAACACATACCTCCTCCTCCACAGATTTGGGGAAAAATCAAGCCTTGAATGCACCTTCAGAGGGAGCATTCCTCATCCCGTGCAGCCCCCGTTTCAGTAGTCTCCTTATCTATGCTGGCATAACTGCTTGATACAGCTATATGATGAACTGATACAGCTACAAAACAATAAGCAATAATAATAGCAATAACAACATTAAAGGTGAACTTAGTAGACAGAAACTGGAACTGCTGTTGAAGAAAGACCTGGGTAAGTACAGTCATAGTGGGAGAACATCTGCAACGGTTACTTGTGCACCAGCCAACGCAGATAAATCACATGCTCCAGGTGTACACAAGTATTTGCAAGACAGCAGCAAACGAAGGTACCTAACGTATTGGCTTGTAAACTTGACGATTCTGAGTATAACCCCATTACTGGCTCCTACTACACTGATTTATTATCCACATTTGCCTACCACAGGATCCTAGCACTTTCTTTCAGAGGGCACAGTCGGAGATCAAGGAAAATGCCCACGAAGCAGGACCCAACATGACTATTTCATTCTAATTTCATTCCAAGCTGGAGAGTTGTAATTTGACTGATTTTGGATTAAAGTCAAAATCAGAAGGATCTCTGACCTCTGAAATGTTACATGGGTAATTTTTGCTAAATTACGACTTAAATCTCCATGAATTGGATGCACATATATTGTGCAACAGATATGTTTTACAACTGATACGTTACTTAAAACACATGCAGTATAAAATATGGTTAAGTATTTCAGTAAAACTTAAATAACAACCACAAAGAAAAAATGCTGTAAAATACCCATAAGGGCTTGGTTCAAATAACAGAAAACAAGAAATTAGAGGTTGAGGCTTGGAACTATCAGAAAATCCCTTAAAACCACGTGAATTTCAGGGAATTAAAAAATGGTTCCAGGCTATACTTTGAATTTGGGGGCATCTATCACTATGAAGCAGATCATTAACAATATTTAAAATTAATCTTCGTGAACGCGTTGATGTTTTTAGCCGCACATTATATAAACAAAAACAACCAAGGGCGAATTTGATGTTTTAATTTATGAAATGGCAACTTGAAATCCTGCTTTCCTTATGCACCTGACTTTGCTATGCTCATGGTGTCTCTTTGCAAAACTGCTGAATACTAATTTTTAAGCATGTCGTCCTTCAAGAGCTGTTTTAAGCACCCCCTACTACACGAACAGATGAAGCAAACTGCCGACAAGCTGCAGCACATGTAATACACACAATGTGGTTAACAAACAGCGTTCTGTAAAACCACAAAGGCCAACTAAGTCTCTGATTAAGTCAAGTGAAATCAGTATTGTTACTCCAGGATTACATTTATATCTGACTTCCTAAGTTTTAGGCTTCTCTATCCATTTAAACAGATGTCTTGAAAAATTTCCTACCCTCTCCATGAAAATATCAGACAAAACTAAGCCTGACCTTGGAGAAAATTTGTAGAAGGGGAACAAAGTGGCAATTAACCCCTAAGAATTGCACTCCCATTTCCTACCCTCCCACTGCTGGCTTTGTCATTCCTTTAATAACAGAAAGATTTTCAAAATTTCTAGTCCATTAACCAACAGCTTGTGGATGCCAAGAAGGAGACAGGAGAAGGCACGCTAAAATCAGGTTTTGGTCAGGAAGAAAAAAATAGAAAAAGCTGCACATAACTGTACAGAAACAAAGATTATATCAGACCAACTCATAATTTGAAGCTTTTATAAGTATTTAAGGATGCTTCTATAGCTTTACAGGATTCAAGCTTTGAAGTCCTGTTGTTAACCAGGACTACTTTCTGAAGAATTTCTAGTTTTTTTACCATGAAGAGATAAAACATATTATGTAAATTATTTGGGGGAAAAAAAAAATCATTCTTAATATCTGATACCTTAAGACTAATAAATATAGATGTACTGAATTTTATAATTTAAATGTTACTTTAATACTTTACTGATTCAGTGTGTAACGTGATATATCCATATACATTAAATTTTACTATCAAATGCACTAGAATAATTAATTTGTAAAAATGTTGTCCATTTTCATGGCTTTATTTTATATATTTAATTGAGCTTTCTACATTGTAAATTACATTCTTAAGGGACAATGTCTTACATTTAATCAGATTAACGCTCTGCCAATTTAATGTGTTCACTCAGAGTAGCAGTTTTCATAACAATCAACTAGCTGTCTGAATCCTCTTTTGGATGTTAAAAGACATTCTTTCTATTCCTACATTGTTTGCTATTACTTTCTCCAGACATAGCCTTGCTCATAATATTAGCTAGCAGGAGATTAACGTCATGTGCTCAAAGGCCTAATAAAATTATTTATATGTTTTGTACTTATTATTTGAGAATTTCTACTTTCTCTCTGTATCAACACAGTGCTGTGACAAAGATTTGGACAGCGATCCTATGAACTGTCATAAGTTTGTGATGAAACATTAATTCAGGTTATAATCTGACTCCACAGAATCTTCTTGAGCTCCTTGTATGGAAATGAGAATGAAGAGATAGAAATTCCTCTGAGGTTATAAAGTTTCTGGTGTCTGATAGAGGAGGCAGGGAGAGAACAAGAACTGTTCTTCCTCCCCCCCCCAAGTCAATTCACACACCCACAAAATCAAAGAAATGCTCAAGCTCCATTTCCTGCTCCAGTCAAGGAGTGATTATTTATACAAATCCAAGCAGCACCCCGGGGATACAGCAAGAGTACACCTCCCTGGAACAGCACAGGATTTCCCCAGGCATCTTCACAGGAAAAGGAAAGTGCAGATTCATGTCTACTCAGGCCATAAAGGAAACTGTGCGAGGCCTTCCTGCATCTGGATGCATTTCTCCCTCTTAAGGGATGGAAATAACACCAGCTCTCCTTCTTCCGCTTTTATACATGTACATATACATCTACGTTTTGTTTTTCTTACAATTTCATGAGGGCAATTTTGAAAATATTTGGATTTTTTAAAAAGAAAAAATCAAAGGAAATCAAAAGAAAACTGAAAGAATCTGAAAACTTCCGTTTCAAGTTTCTCCCTCTCTGCCTTCCCAAACTCTCTTCTCCCACTCATATTTTGGTTCAAGTTTGAAATTACAGACTCCCGACGAGATTTCCCACTGTATTAACTTTAGCATCAAACATTTTTGAGTGGTTGCATTCCCTGCACGTCAGAGTAGAGAGCAAACACTATAAGCCTCATCCAAAGGCTCATGGCCCTAGAGTTCAAGTTTAGAACTTTATTTTTGATTTAAATGACCAAATACTTTTTTGGCCCTCATTTACAAGGAAGCCGCATTTCATGCATTTACATTTACTCAAATCTATAAAAAGTCCAAGACGACAGCTTTCTGGATGTTAATTCCAAAGCCCTATGCTCTAGGGAATCCCACTACAGCACAAGCAGGGGGGCCGTACACATGCCAGGAGATTAAGTACAAAAACCCCTACTACCTATAACTGGAGATACATTTCAGCTAAGTTAGCATTTAGGAGGGTTTCCTTTGCATATGTATCTGCTTAAGGAAATCTGCTTTTTCTAAGGAGAGCAGACGCAAAGACATCCCTTGCCACTGCTCCTGCCTTCGACATCGACAGTCTCACAGCAGCTCTTGCATGATTAACAGAGCCGTGAAGCAATGGCTGGTCTTAAGACTGCCTTAATTAACCCTGATTCCCCTCACCGCTTCTTTTACCTTTGTGATCCAAAGATGTGAGAAAGCACTTCCAATCCCCTTCCACACCTTCAGAAGTCTCTTTAAAAGGTGGCAGCTGGTAGTGTCACTCTCCTCAATTTAATCTAAGTAGCTTCACAGGGATATCTGTTGCTCGGTCTTGTGACGCCAACGGTCTCATTATTGCAGGACTGAAATTCCCACAGCAAAGTGCAATTTTAGGAGGAACCACTCTCAACCTCTGAAGCATCTCTCTGTCGCAAGGACACAAAGCTACACAAGACGGAGACAATTGCCTTCCCCCTCCCCGATCTCTGCAATAGTTGCTCAAACAGGAAAAAGCTCACAGTCCTCTTACCCCTCTCTTTATCAAAGCAGAAGAGAGCAGGATACGTTTTTTGCTCCTTGCACATAGTTGAATGGAGAAAAAGCATCAGCTGGATCCATGCAGCTGAAACCCACCGCTGACAGCAAGAATGTTGCTGTTTTTCTCAACATGAGACAACCACAACCTGGCAGATTAATATTCAGACAATACTTAACCAGTGAAGCTACAGAGCAAGGGGCACTTATCTAACTACTTATCCTCTGCATCAATAAATATCAGATATTATGCATCCCTACAACAGATTTTTTCCATGAAAAGATTCATGTTACTCGTTTAGTCACACATTTCTTCAACTTGTTAAACTCTACGAGGCACTTAGACAGACACATACAAATATACCATTTATATATCAACAAAGGACTAAAGCAATTACAGAGTGTTTTTAAATGTTATAGCACATACTGTATTATGCAAGCGAGGAACAATATATCAATCTCACTGTTCTGGTTGTATATAAATGTAGTATCTGTATAATCCAACCATTCATATCTCAGACAAGTATTGTAATTACTTACTTTGCCTCTTTTGCTCTGCAGTATCTTATAGCAGAATGGTATCACGTACAATGAATGGCATGGTATAGGCATTTATAAACACCAGCCTTGGAATACGTACATATAGCATGGTTTGGGGAACCATTCTTAACATAAACTGCAGGACATGTATGAGAAGATCACCTGCCAGATTATCCCAGGGGGAAAGGAGCTGAAGTACTGGAGATCATTAGGTATGACATACCCATCACCATTATGGCTGTGAAGAAAATGAGGGAAGAGGAACTGTCACAGGAGATGCTACAGAAAGAACTCAGTAATACAGTATCATACATAGGCAAAAGTAAACAAAAAAGAACCACCCAGTGTTCAAAGAATCCTAATTAACTTGAAAAATCAAGCGCTTGGAAGTACGGCAATGTCAGATTTATGGTTGTCTGTGCACTTGTAATTTCTACTCATTGTGCAGTTGTCTTCTGTACTACATAAATATAACCTACCCGTCTCACCACTTTATTTACACAAACACACAGAAGAATTATCTCAAGTACTTCTTTGTTCACATTTTCAGTGTATGGTTATCGGTTCCACTGAATTTATTCTGCATTTACTACTAATTGACATGAATGTCTCATATTCACCAACTTAATGATAATCTAAGGACTTTTAGAGATAAGGATAGGGAAGAAACAAACGTAAAAAAACCATGCACAATCTCAGAAGCATTTCTCACTTTTTTTTTTCTTTTCTCTCTCAAGTGGATTGGAACTGAAGTAGAGTAAGGATTTACTAAAGACACTCACTGTTCTGCTAAGATGAATCATTTCACCTCACTCTCAAACCTAATTAGCAATATGTTAGCGAGTGGAGAGAACAGATAACAGGCATCTAATCTGCCAAATGCTGCATCCACAGAGGCCCATTTATCTAACCTGCATGGTGTTTGGTGAAAATCTGGACAGACTGCTACACCCTTAGAGAAGACTGCCTTTGTATCAGATGTGACCTTGCCGTTTCTGAAACACCAGGTTTAAGTTTCAAGTGCTGAATATTTGGGTATAAAATACTGAGCTCAGAGGTAACATGAAAAATTGATTCACAGCGATGCATATTATAATAAAAAAAATCTCATTGGTCATTTAGGAGCCATTACTATCATTACCTCATGAAGGTGATTAATCTCTTCCAAAAATACTGGGTTTATAGTTTGGGACCCATTTTATTTCATATTTTAGTTAATGACCTTGGGATGAAAACAAAGATGCACTAATGCAGTTTGCTGAGGATGCAAAGTCAGGAGGTAGAGTCTTCCTAGAGGAGGAGGATTTGAATGTCCTGTGGGGGCATATGCATGATCTTGAAGACCCCAGAAACAGAACTGGGTTGAATGTAATAGTCCAAAGGGCACATGGGACTAATAACAAGAATTCCTGATATATACTGGGAGCTTATTAGTTGGAAATAGCAGCCTATTTTAGTCAGTCACAGGATGACTATGAGCCACTTAATTGAATCTGACCATGAAAAGGGCAAGGCAAGGTATTTTCGGAAGGAATGGGGGAGTATTCATACCATTGTATAGCCTGTATTGAGACCTCATCTGAAGTATTTTGTATAATTCCAGTTATACATGTTAAAAAAAAAGGTGAATTCAAATTTTAACAGGTGCTGAACAGGACCATTACAGAGATCAAACATAAACCTATCTTATGGGAGGAGACGGAAGGGACTTGGGTTTTTTATGCTGAAATATGAAGCCTGAGAAGAAAGATGATTGCTTGCAGCAAATGCACTGAGGGCAAAAGATTTGTTAAATCTATGAGAGAATGTTGGTGTTAGAACAAATGGGTATAAACTGGTCATGAATAAATTAAGGATGGAAACTGGAAGAAGGTTTGTAATCATCATTAGAGGAGCATGGTCCTACAACAACCTTCCAAAAGGAGAAACTGGGGAAGGAAAATCTAATAGGTGGAACCTAACCAGCCTAGGTAAAAGACTGTATAATGTTGCATGCCACGGCAGAGGACTGGATTTGGTGACCTCTAAAGTCCCTTAAAATCCAATGTTTCTATTGGCTTAGCTGAAAGCCCTCATGTCTTCAAAGAGCTGTTTGCAGATACAAGCACTGCAGCCACCACAGCGCATACAGTGATTAAATTTATTTTAAACAGCCTTTTTCATTCTGAACTATATTTATACTTCAAAATAGCCATTTGTAAAACCTTAATGAGGCACAATTACGCAGTCGTACTTTCAGTACCCACAGCAGAATTACGGTCATGCAGTTCAAGATCAGATTTGGTGTCACAAGCTATCTACGTCTAAAGCGTACAAGTCGGAAGTGCTCTGCATCTAGTGGGCATGCTTGGCTTTTAAATCTGGTATCTTGTTTGAAGCAGCCAGCCCATCTCAGGAAAAATTAAGACCGTAAAAGAAAAGTCATCTTAACCTGTAAAACGGAGGATGCTAATAGCTAGGGCAATGACCTCTGGGTATTTATTCTCTATTTAATTGTTCTCTAAATGAAGCCTCTAAATAAACCAAAAGTGAAAGAAAAAAGAAATTCTCCCAGCATGATATATGATAAACAATAATTCTATAGTAAATCATTATCTTCAATCTCCTCTTGCTTAACCAACTACAGCAGGTGCGCTCACAGGCTCTCATAATCCAAGCTAAGCAATCTATATGTAACTAAAATTTGATGAATGCCAATTTCCAGTACTATTCCTTTTTGTCTCACTAAGATAGCTTTTTGTGATTTTCTATGTTTTTGCTATATAAAAGTTCTTCCAGATAAAATATGGTATCTCAAGATAGAAATAGTTTCACACAATTGTTAAATGGAGTCATTTGCTCAGTTATGAGTTATAATATGAGAGGGAGAAACTTCACGACCTCCTGTAATATTAATGAGTATCTAAATGAGCATTTCCATAATGTTGACTGAACCTTCTAAGTATTTAAAGATGTGAACAGTTAATATCGCAATGTTTAAAAGGCATCAGTTAGTCAATGTTCAAATTCAGAGACCATTAGAGAACTGCCTCCTCACGCAGAAGAAAACTCATGGCAGCCTAAGTAATTTCTCAAGACACATGGCTTTACTAAAGAGTTGTTCGAACTGTTGTGCTGTCTGTACAACACTTGTATAAACACAACGGGAGAAGATAAGCACTCAATAATTTAGTTTAACAACAATATAATTCCTTCTAAAATAGCTTGTTGGAAACACTCTGATTTTAACTCTATGGAAAGAGCTTGTCATTCCATTATTAAGGCCTGCCAGAATAAAGTAAATAATGACACAAAAGCTAGAGTTCTTAATATTAATCCAAATGTAAATTTTCAGCAAAATTATTCTCTACTCAAAGAGTAATTCCTCTTTGTCAGAAGATACAGCATTTTTCATACAGCACAAAACACTTTGATTCCTGTTCTAAGTGTAAAGCTATTCAGTCAAAGCCAGTCGGTATCTCCAAAATGCAAAGTCATGTCACACAGCTTCAGAATACACTTTGAAGGCACATTCGGAGCTTTACGTGAAAACAGAACTGCGTACACACAGCCTGTGACTCTTTTATTGGGAAGGCTAATGTTTCCATTCATCAGAACACAGTAAAACATTTTAAAATACTAAATTACTAAACAAATATTAAAAATATAGCTAAACAATATATAATTTCTTGATAGACCAAGCCTTCAAGCACTATCTGAACCAAGGGCATGTGTCTCTTAAAAAAGGAGGCAAATCATATCAGCTAATTTTTGTATACAATCCAGTACCCGATATTAATATTTTTATATATTAAGAAATCTGTATATATGGTGAAACTTCATAATACACATAGGGATGTATAGATGGGTGTGATTCTGAAGAACTGGGTTTACTTTTACATAATGAGATCAAATTGATATATTGGAAAAAATACAATTAACTTCGCTAGAGTTGCTCAACTAAGGAAACTATGGGATCATGTCAAATACATGCCTGTCTATATAGAATTAAACCGTGAGCTGATAGTAGCAGAGGTTCACCCTAAACTCCAAATTACCTTGCAATTGCAAGGGTTGAGTGCTACCCCTATAATCATTACAGTTTTGCCAAACCATCTCGGCAACTTACTAATAAAGACATAAAATACATTCACTTGTCACAGTGATTGATGAAAATACTAATGGGATTCTGCTTACTTGTAAAAAAAAATTAGTCTGGCTCTTCAGGCAAGTTGAATTTTATGAAACTGAGTTATCACAATGTTATTTTACAGTTTACAATTTACATTAAAGAATCTCTTTATACTTAAAGACTGCCAAAACTCCAAGTTATTATGGGAACAGCGGATATAAAGAAAACTTGCCCTTTCCTGATATGTCTTATATCCTCCAAAACTGTTGCCACAATAATCTAGTATCCTGTCAGATATCCTTCACAACTGCTCTCTGCTTCAATGCAATACTGTCAGCATCTCCCCACTCCTCCTCAACCCACATAGCTCACACCTTTCAGCTTTCTTCCATTTTCTTCCAAATAATCTTGGGCAGGAGTATCTGCGTGTGTACACATTGGCTAGATATTGAATGTGGGCCAAATGAACTTGAATTTCTTATGTTTATGCTGCAGACCTTCCCCAAGCAGAAGAGTGGGGGGAGAATTAGTGAGAAAAGCTCATCAGCAGCTCTGCAGAACTGTTGCTTTTCATGAAACTTGTAAAGCAGACTAATGAACGTACAGACAGGCAGCAAAATAGTGTGCATCTCATTTAATGAGAAAAATAGACTATAGAGTTTACAATTGTCCAGACCAACTCAAAGAAGCAGAAGAATTTCTAAGAACGGTATGCTGTATTTATTTTGCCGTTTCTGGTCAAAATTACTTAACCCTGGTAACTTAATTTACATTTATTTCTTATCTATGCTCATTTTTTTTTCTTCTCATGCCTAAGCTTTTTTTCCCCTGTTTTAATTTTAAGGCACAGCAGGGTTCCTGCTCCATTCCTAATAGCCTTCCCTGACAAAAGAACACGTGCCTATAATACAATAGTGAAAAAATTATAAGCAGAAAGCAACCAAACAAAACCAAACCAGCACCCAAACATGCACACGTATCAGCTGGGGAATTCTCGCCGCTAGTTTTTTCTTTGGCAGCTTTCTGTTCCCCTGAAAAGCTCCAACCTCATTTAAAACCTGGCTGAGTACGTTTAACAATAATTCCACTTCCTGTCAGTTTTAAGTGGCTAATAACAGGATGTTTCCATATGGACGCCTGGCACCTCTGCAGTGGCCCGAAGCACAAATTTTGATTCACTTGAGGAATTGGTCCCGGAAGAGTCAAGTTCAAGTCCCTAAGACAGTGGTGCCCCAAACAAATTAAGAGAGGCAAAAGGATAGTCCCTCCTTATACCACAGGCAAGCAAGACCCCTAAAAGAGCTTCTAAGTCAGCTGTGCTCCAGAAAAGAGGATTCTTCTGTAGAGGAAGATTCTCTGACTCCTCTAGAAACTTTAAGTCCTGCCGTTGCGTTTATGCAGTACAATATAGCTACAGTAGATCAAATAGTCTAGCTTCTGTATTCTGCCACTAGATTACTATATATCTACACTACACAAAGAGTTGGGAAGTTTATATTGCAGTATTACAGACTGACAAACAAAACAGAAATATATGTTTCCATGTGAAATGCATCTATTCCAGTAACAAATTTTATGGTGCATCGTCTACATCAGCCATTTCTCAGACAGCCACTATAAAAGCACAAATTTAGATCGGCTTGAAACACCTGCACTTGAAATTCCGTGTCAGCAGCAAGCTGATAACATAAGAGGAAAGGAGAGTTTTGTGTTAATAAACAATGCAATGGAACTGATACAATGTGTGGCTATTGTCCTTTCAAGTTGCGCTGAGAACATCTACATAAATTAAATGCTCCTTTTTTCATTATCAAATCTCTGAGGTTATGATACGCTGTATTTTATTAGTTCAGCAGCCTCATTCAAATAGCAGCTATCTAACACGATCCTTGCAATTAGTACCTTATGTACATTCTTGAACCAAATTCCTCCCCTGGGATTTAAAGAAAACCCAGGGTCTCATTTGAGTCTCTTGTAATTCAGCTACATGCTACACTTCTACAGCTATGCAAATTAGCTTCAAGGAAAACTGTGATGTACAGCAAAAGAAGAGATCTGAAAATTAAAATCCTGCAGGAGAGAAAATATTTAAAATTTCCTTTACATTTTTTCTTTTGTTTAGCTAATCCCTAAAGGCATTAGGGCAGCATGTTCTATCTTGAAAGTCCCTGTAGAATCATGTACTATTGAGCATAACTACAAATGTGATGCTTTGAGCAGCCAGATAATGGTTTTTAATTGGCTCATCATTGCAGCTTCAGCCCAAAAGCACAAAAATGAATTTAGAACCAATATTAACAGGTGATAATTAAATTATGGGGTCTGCATGTTTAATATATTGCAATAAGGCAGATGAGGCAACTAAGACCATTAACTTTAATAATGGAAATCAGTATCTACCTTAAGCAGTATTTTATAGCACATTAGCAATAGTTGATTAGTGTTAAATCATAAAGTAAATTTTGTTTTCTTACTGAAGTTTTTTTTCACTTATTCTACTCTGTGCCTGTGTATTTAGTGTGCACACTAAACTAAGGATGCCCATTTAAACCATTGGGCAAATGAACAAAAACCACAAACAAACCAGCTAATTAATTCATTGTGATTACTTGAGTACTTTATTTGTTACTTGAGTAAGTTATTTATTACCCCTTAACATTAAAGCATATGTAGATTGAACAATGAGTACAGTAGGAAACTGTTTGGAATCAAATAGTTTTAGTAAAAGTATTCATCATTAAGTCAGCAAGGTCTGTAACCCAGATTTCCCATTCTCCCTTGGTGAAGCAGAACTACCTGGGTGTACTGTTCTTACCACTGTAAGAAACGATGCCGTGTACAGACTAACCCTGCACTTCCTTAAAGCAACAAAACCAAACTTTGATGATGTCTCAGCATCACTTGAACTCGACAAAATAAAGTGCTGTTTTCTCTTTTTTCATGTTTTCTTTTCCATGCCTTTACACCTGAGGAAAGAGGTAGGCTTTGAATTTTCCTGTCTTCTTTAGACGGGCGCTCCACTATATGTCTTCTTCTCCACCTCTACCCTCTTCTCCATTCAATTTACCTTATCTAATCTAATGCAGCACTATCATCTCCTCAATCTTGCAAAACTCTATCATCACCTATTCTGAGTCTCTCATGACTGCTGTCTCCAAATTAAAGCTTTCATTCTGCTTGCCTTTTTGCTGCTACCTACACTCTTTTGTCTTTTCCACAGTCTATCCTGTCAACTCGTTCTTTCCCTTTACACCAGCATGCTAGGGCTCCTTTTTCTACTTCTATCTCTGCATCTTCAGCTTGAGCTTAGCCATCAGGTTCCCCTATTTCCACTCCCACTTACAGAGTGTGAGCTATCGAGTACTTTAGGAAACTTTGTTTTCTTGTGAGACTTCTCTCCATTTGTGACGTCTCTCATTTCTGCTTCTCTCTTCCTCCTCGAGCTTCGTTTTGATCAGCACTTGTACCTTCCATGCTATTGAGGATCTTCCACTTTCAGCCTCCATCTGAAATAACCTTCTTCAAAACCTAGCCATTCATTCTCTTACTTTCTTTTCCTGCCTTTTAACTTTTTCTAACATCTTGCATCTGGATGGACATACATGAATTCTCTTCCTCCCTATAAAAAACAACCCAAAAATGGTCCATGAATCTATAGAGTGAAGCAGCCATAAAGTCACTATAAAGCTACCCACTCCCACTAGTGGATCCAGGAACATGCATACATTAAGCCATGGAGGAGAAATATGAAGGTGCAACCACTTTTTTAGGCAGCTATGTATTAATTCAGAAGCCTGGGTACCTAAGTCTTTAAATGAAAGCACCTATTAAGCTTGAAGGATTTAAATAATCTGCGGACCATGAACCACAAGGTTATCACTGGCCCTCAGGGAATATATTCCATAACTCTTTTCAAAGGCGCATGGTTTATTAATACATACTCCTAATATCCTAAGTACTGAAGTCAGACTTTATGTAAAACGCAGAAGCTGGAGGTAAGGAGGTGGAAACGGCACTTCAGAATAGGAAAATCACAATCTTGAAGCAATTACTTAGAAGTCAAATGCGATCCACACAAGTTTATGACATCATTGCCACCCTACTGCTAATGTCAAATTCCAATGGAGTGCCATTAAGCAATTGAACAAAGAGTGAGCAAAGATTAAACAATTGAACTAAAGGATCAACGATTCTTCAAAAAACAATAACTCATTTCAAACTGGAAGTAAAATTTTCTATCAAAACAACATGAAATTGTTGCAACACCTGTGATTTTCACTGAAAACAAAGTAAAACAAATGCTTAATATGCTTGATGCAGCTGTGGTGAAGGCTAAAGACAGAACAGATCTTGAATGAAAATGACGTTTGCCAGTCATATAACAAAAGTTAGATATACATATGTGACTGTAACACACACTCATGGCTATGAATTGTTACACTCACCTCAATGAATTGTATGGCTAAGGTTTGACCGTGTATGAGCCCAGCGATATTGCCTTATTTTAATGTAGATCATCCCAAGGGAGTGCTCATAATACCTCTGTTTTGCACCACCGTTTATCATATTTATAACACGTATTTTGCAGACAATCTAGTTTAGATCTGTGTTAGAGAGAATTACTTTTTTATTGATAATATTTCTTATATATCTACATGTAAAGCCACTTGATTTTATTATCATGAGTTCAACTTTATAGGCCTTATAGGGAGAATAAAATGATATTGAATATATTTCAATAACCTATGAAAATTATTAAAATATATTCCCTATAAGTCATGGTACTACAGTTTTAACATCCAATAACTCAGAACCTACCATGAATTGAAAATAATGTCTTGCAATACCAGAAAACAGAATTTTCAGCTCTATTGATTAAGCTTTTAATGGCTCACAAAACACTGGCTCTTAGACCACTGAGTAAGACAAAATAAGACAAAGGCATTTTAGATTTTTTTTTCAACATGCATATGGTGCAGGAGAAAAGAAGTGTTTCTATTTTACAGGGTGATACTTCCACATAACACTGAGTCCAAATCAAAATGAATAGTGACGAGAATGAAGGTGAGGCAGTCAAACATGCATTGTAAATGAAATTTATCTCATGGTTCCACAGTCTGTCACAAAAATCCCACTGTCAAAATATACAATGTATGCACAAAGCATATCCCATGTGCTGAGTATCCTTCAAAAACATTGCAATCCTCAACACTGAGACGGCATTTACATCCAACATGCAGCGAAACACGGCAGAGAAAATTAATTCTAAAAAAGTATTTATGTACCTTTCAAAATGAACCAGTAAAAGCTTGGAAACAATGTTCATTAAAGAACCTCCAGCTACGGCTAAAGAAATTGCTTTGAACTTCCAGCAGCAGGATTGAAAGGTCTTTCAATGAAACTACTCTGTAGTCATTGTACCATTCATACTCAGAGTATCTTACATGCTGCCATGGTCTTTTGTGACCCGGCAAGAAATAACAGCATTATGGGGACAGTAATACTTATGTGAAGTGACGGCAACACAGAACTCACTGAATTCTTCTGCAGTTTTCATTGATTTTGACAGCAGTGTCATCTATGCTACTGAGAGAGAGACATATCTAGTTGTTCCATGGTTTTCAAGATACACTTTTATTCTCACTTTGTAGAAGTGTTAAACACAAACAATGTTCAACCCAGCATTGCCAACTCCAAGTACTCAAATAAAAATGATAAAATAATAACATGTATTCAGAATTCCATTTATTTAACTTCATTACTAACTTTTAGGAACATGTTCTTTTGGTTTTCTGCAAAACCGTAGGAATTAAGACATCTTATTCTTCTTAAACAAAGGCTGAGTTTTTAATATGTGTACATATCTCCTAAAGCACTGCACATGCACACACACACAAAAGAAATATGAGAGTCCCAATGAAACTTAAAGATTTGTCAACATTGTGTATACATGCATACATCTTCTCCAAAGGGAAAACGTATAATGAAGCTAAATAGTAGCAGAGCTTAAAAAAAAAAGTTAAAAAAAAGTTCAGGAGTTGTAGCAAACAAGATCAAATCAATAACAAATCACGTGTCAAATAACGTGGAGTGAAATGTTGTCACTTCTGAAGTCCAGCAAATGTGCTTCCTCTCAAACGCTGCGGCAACAGAGTCGCAGGTTGTTCACAAATTCATCTAATTGAATACATTCTTTGGACTTGCTGTTCAGGAAATATGTTTTTAATTGACTCAGCTCTGGTGAAATATCACATTAAGAATTCCTGTTTCAGCTGTGCGTGGAGCTCACAAAAACGGGAAGAGCCCAGGCAGACCTCTGTTTGCATGGAAGTACCCATGAGAGGAGGCAAGATTTGGCCACTTGTGAAAACAGAACGTGGGGTACTCCATTTGCCTTTTCAGGGGAACAAGGAGTGCTCCTAATCAGCTCCAAAAGCCCTTTATTTTTAACCTCTTTATTGCAGATTCCTCGTCACAGGACCTTCCATGCAGCACTGCAAGGAATCCGGAGAGATCCTAAACCTCCTGCACAGCCTCGGGACAGCAAATGCTGGAGCAAATGAAACCTAGCAGGGAAGAGTAAGCAGCTACAAGGACAAGAGTAGCAAAGAGAAGAGCTAAAGGATATATTTAGATAAATGGTTCACAGATAAAGTATCATAGAAGGAATTCAACGCCACGTGCCTCACTGGCTTTTGCTGAATCAATGGATCTTGCTGTCCACAGCATATTATTTCCTCTGTGCAGCTTTTTACTTCAGCTGTTAATAATCTGAGACTCATATTCTTCTTCTATTATTACCTAATATTACTATTATTGATTTATATAGTACTGCCAGAGAGAGAATTTAACAGATGGAGCTGATTTCAATAAAAGCTTTTATTATAATGACAGTATATAATTATAAAATAAAATTGAAGTTTTAATTTTAAAGCATTAAACAAATAGAAAATGAAGAATTCATATTTATGAAAAAAAAATACACAAACCCTTTACAAATCATTACACTCACAAGTTTAGAAATGGCAATCCCTGGCAGCACAATGTGTGAAGGCAAAATGTTTATTTATTAGTGTTATTTTTAAAAGGATGTTCCAAGTCAAACTCGACAGCTTGTTTACAGTGGGGTCCTGCCCAAGGGTGGCTTAAAAGATATTAAACAGGCATACAACCAGACTATCATGTTACTGTACAAGATACAAGTTTGCCTGTGGCTTGATTTTACCGTGACTGCTTTAGCAATTTCTTGTTTATTTTTCAGGAAGCACTAATCTGTTCTAGCTTCCCCGCTCTCCAAAAAGAAAAAGAAATGCAAGACAAAACTCTTCACATGTATATGTGTGTGTGTGTGTATACATAAATATAATCCTAGAATCAACAGAATATATACACTTATATTTCTATGTGAATGTACTAATGGGATGATGCATAGAATCCATGACAAGTGTTGCTACTGTTTCCAGGTGTTGGCTTTCTTCACAGAACATTGGCTTTTTCAGATCTGTAATAATTTTAAGGAAAACCAAAACTTTGAACATCTTTCCAGATTTTCAAAATGAGTCTTAAAAGGATGGTGATTTCCTTATAAAATAATAGGTGTGTGGTAGCCCTTCCCATCACGCAGGTTTGGAAGGAACATCTTTGAGAAGGGATGAAATTCCAGCAGGCAATACTCTTTGTAACATCATATAGGTGAGAGTTATTTTGGACATACTGCAGCTCTCTCGTTTCTGAGGCTAGCAACATCAAGTTGGAAACTGAGAGTGTGCTAACGGGAGACTACTATGCCAAACCTGACAGAATTACTTTATTTTAGAAAAGCTTGTCTTTAAGGAATGTTTAAGTCATGATAGAAATATCTTCCCTATTTTACAAAAACAGGGTTTTCTTAAGAGCTCTAACACTGTTAAGATCCTCAATAGGAAAAAGAAAAATGAATTTGTAGAAGATACCTCCCTGACCCCAGGACCTCCAATCTAAACTGGCCTCAATTTTAAATTATTTTAGAGCTGCAGCTTCTGAGCAAGTGTTTGTCTGAGCAGAGCTTACTAGAGGCTGATTATTAAAATTCCACAATATTTTCCCAGCACTGTGAATGCTTCATCCCAACATCATGCCACATGCTGCTTGCTGAACCTTCAGACAAGACACAGGCAAAATATCATGGTACAGTGGGTAACTTTAATGTCAGTATTTCCTAATTTTTTGAGGTGTGGTTACGCAAAATCAAGATTCACTTCATGTAGATGATGTTACATGAATTGTAACATGCGCCAGGTAATATTCGTGTGCACATATGGTGCACACAACATTCACTACAACATTTAAACTGGGGCTGGTCTACAGAACAGAAAAAGTGGAAAGGAAATAATATATCAGAACTTCTAAACCACCACACCAGGATTTCCTCTTTTACTACTGCACATGTCTATGGAAATACTGGATGTGATGCGTAACACAAATCCCTATAGGGCTTGAAAATAAAATACATCTATGAAGCCACAGATGGTGCAGATCATATTAAAGGATAGGCAATAATGAATGCTTTGTATATAAGGACTAAACAAACTTTTCAGACAAAATTTTGCCCTACATTACTTTTTGATCAGCATCACTGAAGTAAATGGGAATACACAGGTATAACTGAGGCATAATGTAGCCCCTTCTAGCTATATTTGGGTTTTTCCTTTGAAGCAGAAACTAATTTGCAATGTTAAAATAGTGTTATCATTTACGGAACATAACAATAAATTTACCACCCCCCAACCCAATTATAATGTTTACCAAAGAATTAGATAGTCCAAGTTTAAAAAATGGGTTTTGCATTCTAGATCAATTTGTCAAGAAGGCAATTTCTACTTTGACAGTAACAAAGAGCTTTTCTGAATTATAATTTAATGTTGGTCTTTAGATGGAGCAATCTTTTACACTGCACTGGAAGTTTACATTGAAAACATGGCCTGACATGCCTCCATTTCAGTGGTATGCTGGCACTCGTTCTCATTTTTTCCCTGCTTTTTTGTTGCTGCCTCCAGTTTGCCAGTACAGGGAACTGATCTAGCTCAAAAATAACCTTTTTTTCCACCCTCCCTCCTCGTAACTTGGCTCAGGTCCCTGATCTGGTTCACTGCATGGCTGCACAAATACTTCTACCAACACAACCAAGGAGCTACAAGGGCTGTATAAACCTGAACTGCAGCCAAAACCAATTACGTGTCAGACTATGGTCTACGTTTGAGCAGAAAATTTTAATGTACTAGATGTAAAGGATGTTGAGAGGTCTGTAAATGTTATGATTACATAGCTAGCTGATGATATTGATTTATGTTGCCTGCTATCAGAAGAATGTAAGGGGTTAATTCAAGTGCATTAGAAGAGCTGGGCACAACAGCTTCATATAGGCCCATTTGAGAAAGCAGATGTCACTGAGTTTTTAAGTTTTACAACTGTAAATGTTTCATATATATTAACTTTTCAAGTCTGGCTGAGTTCTAATATAGAGCATGCCAGACGAACCCCAGCAGCAAGGACTTGTACAAAGACTTTGAGAATGAATAAGATGCCCAGCCTTCAGAGACAATACTAGGAGGCTGACAGCGAACAGCGTAGCATTGGAGAAGAATGACACCTCTCCCAATACTTTTCTCCTTTTTTTCCTGATCACAGTTCCAAACCGCTCTCCTAAATCTTTTGTGAGCAAGAAGCCAGGGTAGAAAAGTGACCCTTTACTAAACTAACTCAAAAAAAGCATAAAAGCAAGCTCATGCCTTACTACCAGGTACTAAAGAATCCACACAAAGAAGAGAGTTGGTTAATGTTGCTATCTACTGTCCTTCTCTGAGATCAAATCTGCACCTGGAAATAAAGAACACAAAGGGAATTACTTGCTCTTCTCCATGCTTGGTCCTCACTAATTCTTCTGGTGTGCACCTACTGTTGGGTCTAAATTGCATTGTGGAGGAGTTTCATACAGGTTAACTTTAGCATACGGAGACAAGTTTTCCTTTTCAATTAGTGGTTAAGGACCTCAAAAGAACAATTAATTTAGACACCTGCTCTCTGAAATTGCCTTTTGGATGTATCTCTCTTTTCACTTGTTTTAGAAAAAGACCAAAGGATAACCTACCCAAGGAAGGCTCTCCACTAGTTCTACCCATCACCATGTCACCATGTGCTCCATTATGAAGCAAGTGTAGTCGAAAGTCCCAACAGCTTAGCAGTCACAGTTAACACTTAAAAATAGTCTTAGGGCCCAAACAAATGGTAAAGGAATCACAGGCTCCTTCCCCTTCAAGTAGAGAACAGACTCTTCTCTGCAGAGAGAACAATGTACAGCTGCTCTGTGAAGTGCAGGACGCTGAGCAAGTCCATGCAGGTGGCTGCGCAGTGAGCTAAGGGTGTGAAATTGCAGCGCACGTACAATGCGAAGTGTCAGGAAATTTGCAAATTCACAACCTCAACCACTGGGCCTGGGCCCCAGAGCCCTGTAAACCCAACACACCACGGAGCCGGTGCAAGGCGTATCGCCTCTCCAACGTCACCTACTCCGGCAATATAACACAGCACTTCAGCACTATCTACTCGGGTCACAGCTGACGGTTTTAGAGTCCAGATATTGTTAACTGCAATTGCCGTGTTGGCTGCATATGACAGAAATGGATCTGAACATAGTTTTTTCCTTTTATAAATTCTATCTGTAGCGTGCTTTTGAAAGATGGTATTTCCTTAATCTAAAATGATCACAGGTAGTACATCTCTGTTAGTTTCAAATGTGAGAGCCAAGATTCATGACACCATAGTTTAATGCTGCTCTTATCAGAAACCTGCAGAGATTAGAAACTGTAAGTAAAGCGCTGATGGACGTTTTCAGGCTTTCTGGATTAGTTTGGAATTAACCACCAGTGGCTTGCCTTCTTTGACAACTCTTTTATAATTGGGCACAGATGGATGAAAATACACTACAAACACAGTGAGATTTTCTTTAATCATTAATTTTCACTTAATTTGCCAGATGGCTTTGGTTTCTAGTGTACACTTCATTTGCTGTTGTGTCATTTGCAGGGTAAGTTTTACTTTTTTTGGTTAAAGTTTTATGTCTCCTGAAACCCTTATTTTATTACTGTCTTCTGGTTTCTTTCTAAAACCCAAAGAAGATGAATTCGTGTATTTTTTTTATTTTACTGTTAATTTCTTGTAAGTACTTCAGTTTTCCCCTCTCAGAAACAGAAGACTTTTATGCTACCAATAAAGTTTTAATATTGAAAGTTAAAATGTAGTATGTTACTTTCCTAAGTAGCCTGATTTTTAAAGTGTACAAGCCTTTCCTAATCGTACATATGCATTGTTCATGAAAATGGGGCATTTTCACTTACATACTTGCATTGCTTTACCTAGGCACTGTTCTCTGCCCTGCCCCACACTGTAATTGTTGAATTCACACCCCTTTGTGAAGTATTTGAATGGAAAAATTAAACATTCTGTTCAGAAAAAGGTGTTTCTTAAGCCTGCGCTTATTCCACAGTTAGGAGTGACTTCAGAAATTATTTGTGTTTCATGTCAATTCATTTTCTGAGGCTTTGCTCATTCTTCACATAAGCCAAGTTGCTCCTTTATAAGCTTTTCATTAAAAGTCCTTTTCTTTAACCAGGATGACAAGATGCTGCTGTTCTTTTGGTTAAAAAGGGAGACAGCTGTTTAAGTAAGTGGAAAACTTTTTCTGATGTTGAGCTACATGTATTGGAGTTTCTTAGTCTTGTTATAGCCCAAGATTTACTCTGAGCTATATGTTGCCATACTTTCCCACAGGACGATGTCTGGTTCTGTGAGAAATGTGTTGGACACCAGAGAGGGCAGCATGTGGAGTTAAGAGCTTCTCATCACAGATGAAAGCAGCAGAATCTTTTAAGAAGTGTCACGTCTCTGATAAGCAAAAGGACTAAAGAAAATGCTAAATTTGAACCTGCACATTTTCCTGCAATGGGTTTTCCTCTGCGTTTATACAACCTTGGTTTGTTCTTAGCGACTCTTCGTTCAGTGAGGCACTGATGAGATTATGTCTGAAGGTCTTTGTTTTGCTTTCTGCTGATACATTGGATGTAACATTATTCTGAATTGATGAATGAAGGCAGAAAGAAGACCGGAGAAAGTGTTAAACGGATATGAAATGGAATATTCAGAAAACAGCCCCAGGCAATAAGAACAGGGCAGGGATGAGTGAACAAAAGAACAAGGTTATCTACTCTCATATGTTAAAAATTCTCAGGGGGCTCTGTGTCAACCTTTAAAAAAAACAAATCAGAACAACGCAGCAACAGAAACCAGAAAGGAAGAAAGGAAAAATTCCCCATTTCTTTCCTGTCTGCAAATGTTACTTTATCTTCCATTTCAGCAATGGATGCCTTTGCAAGAACAAAAGGAAATGAACAGGACGTATAATTAGACTTTCCCACACTTAAACAGTTACAAAACTTTTTTTTTTTTCCCTAGAGAAAGATGATTCAAGTTTCTTAATGGTATTTAACTTAAATAATATAGGGAGCAATGCAGCTACAGCACATGCTGAGAGCCAAGATTCTTTTCACACAAAACCGGCAGGTAAAGTCATTCTGTAGAGCAGTCTGCCTGCTTAGGAATATAGGCAGCTCTCAAAGTGAAGATGAAATCTGAACAATTTCAGAATATAGAGTGTGCATTTCCATTGAGATTCCTAAGGCTTTCACTGGACATTACCCTTTGATATGCACTCATGTTTATAATAAGAAAACAAACTCTCTTTGATGAGTTAGAGTGACAACTATGAATGCAAGTTTCTATTGATTTTCACACAATTCCTATTTTTTCCAGTTTCTTTTTGACAAAAAATAAAATCACACCAAGAAAACATCCCCCCAATAATCACTAACATTAAAATTCCAGTGAAATAATTCAAATTAATGCTTCTGTAAAATTTAAATAATACATCAGAAGTTTCCAATGACTGTAAAGAGAAAGAGAAAAAGAGAAAGAGAAAGAGAAAAGGAGAAAGAGAGAAAGAGAAAGAGAGAAAGAGAAAGAGAGAAAGAGAAAGAGAGAAAGAGAAAAAGAGAAAGAGAAAAGCACTTGTATGCAGAATCCAAATGGTACAGGCAGCTATGCCAGTTGTACTAGTCAAATCATGTCCTGCAGAAAACACACTGGATCCTGTTGACATCAATGGAAGCTCCACATGCAGAACTGAGGAGAGGTTCTGGCATTGGACTGCAGTTGATGGCAAATGTTTACGTCATTTTAGTCACGTCTGATACATTCATGGCAGATACGGATTTCAAGGTACGTATAAATCAAGAATAACGAGCGCTGGGTGTGACACTTCAAAGTTAGGGATTAATAAGTATAAGAAATGCACAACTGAATTTAAGTAGTTTGGCCTTTCTTTTTAATGAAGAGAGAAAATTTAAGGCTCAGCAAACCAACAGAATTTTTATTTGACTAATATTAGCTTTAAATAGAATGTGTTGTTAGCAATGGCATTTAAGAAAAGGGAAAAACCAGAGTTAGTGAGGCTTAAAAACAGCAAGGGAGTAGAATATGTTCCAGTAAGAAAGCATATGAATCACAGGGAACTGCTTTCTGTTATAGCAACAAGATCAATTAGATCTGCAACAGCTGAAAACCATTAACTGCTGTTGGCTGCTGTTAGCGTAATGGGTTTTTTTCTGCTCAGTATTCTGGTGTCAGTTTATCACTTTACTACCCAAACAGTTCTGCCTGAAGCCCTGGTAATCTTAAATATAGAATTGTTAGGAACAAAAGAAAATCTCACAGCATACAAATTTAAGTATTAAATATTGCTAACCTGTTTATAGATTAAACACAGCTTCAGCTGCCAAAATTGTTCAGTACAGCGTCAGAGATGTCTTTGGTTTATGTCTTCATTTTTTTATTTTGTGAGAGGCAGAGACAGTCGCCTAATGTTAGTCACGTTAATTAATTTCTAGCCAGACATAAAAGGGGGAAAAATTTGGGGCAAGAAAAGCTTCCCTAGAGCAGCCAGCAACAGCACTTCTTTCTTCTCCCACTTTATGGAAAATAATCGTAATTAAGTTTGTGAAACTGCTGTTCTTCTCATTGTCCTAGGGTTCCCGCACCGTCCCCGAAGTTCTGTACCAACTGTGCTTGGTCCCTCTCTCTTCCAAATTAGCAACACATCACCTCCTCTAAAACTGCGGCATCTTCTTACATAGTTTATCTACAGCACAATTTATTATATTCTGATTTTCGGAAGAGAAAAATGGTATGTCTTTTTTTATGTTTTCATTTAAATATTCATAGCATAACACTCAAAGTGACAGGCGGTCTTCTAGATGACGTTTGTTTTCTTTTGCTCATTAATGGCTCAACCTCAGGCAGCATTATTTCTGTAACTTGTCAACTGAGTTTTCTCAGTTCAGTGCTACTCCCTTTCTTCATCATCTTGGTGGCTGCTTTTACAGGCTTTCAAATTGTTGCGTGGGAAATATCAGGAACACCACTGCTTACCCTGGGCTAAATTAATGCCTCCCATATGAGGAGCCACGTAAGCAAATGTGGGGGGTTTTTTGGTAGCAGGGGGGTAGGGGAAATGAAATGCCAACACTGATTTATGTTCACAGGATTCAACTGAGAGATAAGCCTGTCTGCTTCAAACAATGAGGTGTGGTGAAGAGATCCACAAGATAGTACTAAACCAATGAGAAATGTTTGCACAGGACATTCAGACACTACGTTGACCTACCCAGGGTCCGTGTAGTACAACAGTCCCCAGCTGATTAAGAGGCAGCACAGCTAACATCAGTGTGGTGCCACGCTGAAGCTAATAGGCTGTGTCTTTTAGGACTCCTCAGTTTAGGTACCTACACTGCCTACAGTTTTGGAATAAGTCACCAGCAGTTTGTACAGACCTCTGGTGCCCAACATAGGTGTGCTTGGGTGATAGTCCCTGCAGAAGGGATACGCTTAACACTCCTATTTCTGTCCTGGCACAATTACATGATGACTCCTTCTGACTAGAAGGGCAATAAAAAGCTGTTTATCATCTTCATCGAAATTCTCTTCATCCCATTCTTGTGCCTCAGACAGAGCCCTCTCTGTGGTTAGGATGGGACTGACAAGTACAAACATCTGAGGTGTGCTTTCAAGCCCTTAATGCATATGCATTTAAAAGAATATCCTGCAGCCTCTCCTCCACTGCATCATTTGGCTGTTTGGCTTCATCAGAGTATCTCAGTACCTATAACTCAGAAGAAATTGTATGAAATTATAGAAAATAATGTTGCCAAGAGCCACCTGTAAACACAAAGAGGCAGCAAAAGACTCCACCCTACCCTTTTGTGCATGAATAATGACAAATAAATAATAAAAAAAGAAAATTTGCAACATTTCATGATAATTTATATAGCAGCTAACCCACATTTCTTTAGTTGTCCTAACTTACATTCAAACTTTCAATGCAATAGCTTCACACTTCAATGCCATTTAGTATTTGCCTGTGTCTTAAAAAGGAAAACAATTAGGGAAAGTCCTTATGCAGCTGAGGCAACACGGTGGGGAGGAGACAAGGTGGAGGCAGAGAATAATGCAACCATTTATCTAAGGATCAGTTAAATACCAAATTTTGTTTTCACCTTACATGTATACTGCTGCTAATTAGCAAAGTGTGCATTTACAATAGCCAGCCAGGAGCGTGAACTATGTTTCATTTTGGTTTTCTGCACAGACATGGATTTTTTATAAAAAAGGGAGAGTACTTTCAAAGCTTCCAAGATTTCTCTCCCAAAACTTGTCCTTAGTGCACAAGCCAGTCCCATGAGAAGGGACCTGTGCTTGCTCCAGTATCAGAAGCACTAGGTCTGATAATGTGGACTGAGGCCTGAGCTCTCTGGCACGAAACGCAGGAGCATTCTGCTACCTACAAGGTCCCCATTATCACAGTCTGCACTCCTGAAACTAGACGACTAAATAAATGTTTAATATCCTCCTGAAGTATCCTGACTTCAAAATGTAGCTTGGGAGATAAATAAACGTGCATCCCAGGGACATTTGGAATTGCCCCAAATGGGTGATTTTCATCTTTTCTGTGGGGCACTGAACAAGGGCTTTTGTAGATTTTATGTCTAGTTTTAAAGTAACAGTATTTGTACCTACAAAAATATCATAGATAATTTCATAGATTCTTTCTTAGGTGTTCCAATGTCGTTACTTCAGAGAGCTCCTGCCATTGAATTCTGCAAAGAAAAGGGACAGTACCGGAGAGACAAAATACCAAGCCAATCTTTTTTTGAAACCACTATTGACTGTATAAATTACACAGAAGATAAGCAAGAGGCTGTGTAAACCTTTTGGGGGGTGGGGTTAAGTCGCAATTCCCACACGCACTCCCAATTTAGGAAAAACTCTTAAATTCAGCTGGTGTGAGAGGGACTTGAACAACCGCCTAGGACCCTTTTTAAAAAAGGACTCCTTAACTGAGGACAGAAGAAAAGTTAATGTAGAAGTTCTGTTCCCCAGCAGTGATGTAATATAAAACATTGCATTTTTGCTGTAAAAAAATAATGTATCTGTCTTGTCTAGTATTGAAGGCTAAAACTAAGAAACAATTTCAAGAAGCAATTACAACCCTTCACATGCAGGTTTAAATAAACTGCGATCCATGATTAAAAACAAACCCAAAAAAACTTCTTAACGCAGATGTTACACAAATGGTTTAATGCCTCCTTTCCTTAATGTAACTGAATCTAATCTACTCTAAATTAACCTTGATTTTTTTCGATGTAAATCTGAAATCTAGGGGGCATTCCTTAAAATTCTGATGGTGGGCAAGACTCTGAACAACACGAACTACTGTGACACGGCTGAAAAATATATGCTTATAAATTACCATGAACAGCAGAGAAATCACTCTGTTAGCTAATGCATATTGAGATGTTCCTTTATATTGTATCTGTTAATCAGATACTTGATCAGCAAGGCATAAAAACAGAGAAGATATTGCCCATATAAATTGGCTCACGATGGCCTGTTTTTAAATCAAAAATTAAATCTATATTGACAGAACGGTTACAGATAAAAATACAAATCCCTGGCATTCTAATATAAAATGGTGTGTCTCAGTGAAATAATGGGTTCATTTTTATTCTAATTAATAAGAAAATAACAGTTTACTTTAGGAAACATATGATCATGGTGAAAAAGTATCCTGCTCTACAGTAAGTAGTATAAATCCACCTCTCTAGAACAAGAACTAAACAAACATTGAAATACCAATGACTGAAGTTTTAGTGAAGACTAATATATCACATTTAAAAATTTAACGTGTTGGCTTATTTTAAACTTAGGCAGAACATTTTAAATGAAAATGAGATAAAAATGGTTTTTAATAGGACCAACATAATTTTCACGTGCAGAATCCTAGCTAGCTCCCAGTATCTTCTGGTGTAGCACTTCATTAGCCATGCAGTTAAATATTAGGGTATTGCCTGAAAAATTTCATAGAATCATAGAATAGAATAGTTTGGGTTGGAAGGGACCTTTAAAGGTCATCTAGTCTAACCCCCCTGCAATGAGCAGGGACATCTTCAACTAGATCAGGTTGCTCAGAGCCCCGTCCAACCTGACCTTGAATGCTTCCAGGGATGGGGCATCCACCACCTCTCTGGGCAATCCATTCCAGTGTTTCACCACCCTCAGCGTAAAAAAATTTCTTCCTTATATCTAGTCTAAATCTACCCCCCCTTTACTTTAAAGCCATTTCCCCTTGTCCGGCCGCAACAGGCCCTGCTAAAAAGTTTGCTCCCATCTTTTTTATAAGCCCCCTTTAAGTACTGAGAGGCTGCAAGAAGGTCTCCCCGAAGCCTTCTCTGCTCTAGGCTGAACAACCCCAACTCTCTCAGCCTTTCTTCATAGGAGAGGTGTACCATCCCCCTGATCATTTTTGTGGCCCTCCTCTGGACCCGCTCCAACAGGTCCGTGTCTTTCTTATGCTGAGGGCTCCAGAGCTGGACACAGTACTCCAGGTGGGGTCTCACCAGAGCAGAGTAGAGGGGCAGATCCTTACTCTTATATCACAAATCCCTACTCTTTCCTGGCAATATTAATAGCTTGAATACTGATTTTTGTTTGCTATAACAAGACAATCTATTAAAACAAACAAACTTCTACTAAAACAAATAATTTCATCTATTAAAGCCATCATAAGCAGAGGCAAAGTATATGCCTGTGTTTATTTATGAAAACATACAGTGAATATTTAATACTATTAAGCCCTCTGCCTCAGGAAAATTATTAGGCTAGCCTTTGGCATCAGAAGGCTTGCAACCCTTAAGAAATTTAGATACAAGATGAAAAAAGTGGTTTGTTGTTTTAAATCCCAGGAAATACACCGCATTTTCCAAATTTAATCTAAAGAATAAAGTAGGAATCTAGAGCCAAGCTGGAAAATGCCAACAAAACTGCCTAGAGACAGACGGATAGACATATACATACTTAATTAGTGTTCTGCTAAACAATTAGGCCTGCATTAATTCTGTTTTAATAGACTCATGATAACTGAATTTTTCTTGTAACCCTTCTTTTTCCCAAATACATAAATACTGGGAAATCCTGTCTCATCACAAGTAACACAAAAGAATAAAAATTTTCTCTTTTTCTTTCTTACTGTTACCAGGAACAGAATACAAGGAAGAATTTCATTTGGTAAAAGCTATTTTAAGATTTGCACCATTTTTAGCAAAATACTTAAGTCAAATAAATATTTATATTTTGAAAGCATCTTCTTTGTGAAGCAAAGTGCAAGTAAGAAATAAAGCAGGTGCAAACAAGAATATTTTCTTAGGAGAGAGTGTTCAAATGCGAGTCCTGGCCTTAGTCCCCCTGGCAGCTCATGGACTAATGCTGCCCAAGTTAGAGAGTGGTGATGACTCTCGATTGCTCTCAGTGCAAAGAAAGAGACGTTACAATGCTTCCACGGCCTTTTTACGCTCCTTCCTGCCTCGAAGAACATCCACTGACTGACTGATCTGGTAAACTATACAACTTGAGCAGCTATTTTATATGATCACTAGGTTAGATTAAAATGAGAACTGCTTTGGAACTTGCAGAGTTGGCATCCTTCCGCATATAGCGTTTCAAGGGCTGGAGTAAATTGTGCTGCCAAGATGACAACAGAGAAGACTGAATAATAATAAAGTATTTTGGACATGAATTTAATTTTCAGTTCATAATTAAGCTTCAATGAAAGTTTCTCTTTGGGAGAAATCCAAGCTTCAGGCCACTACAATGCTGCCTTACCTGTATGCAAAGTTTCATATGACTGTATACTTAGTTTACATTATCGGTACAGGGTTTGATGATAACCTGTACCGTACATGAAAGAAAGAAAGAAAGATTAAGGTCTTTGTTAACTGCCAGTGTAACCAATAATTTATGTTAGAAATTTGTACGTCATGTCATTAAGGGAAAATTATCTTACGTTTGCCACTTTGAAAGATCTTCTATCTGCCCCCAAAGCAGACAGTTTTGACTCTGAATGGCATGTCAAATTCTACATTCCCGTAGCAAAGAACATATTAAGAGGGCAGTAGAATCAACTATGCAAAACTTTAAAAATAATTTTTAAAAGGAAGGAAGGGAGAATTAGTTCATTTGACAACAGAGAGCACACAGACTTAGGGAGAGGTACTCTAATTTACCACTCTATGGCAATGGTAGTCTTGCCATCCTATCTAGAACAGCAGAGCAAAGGATTAACACAACAATTTTAGATCTCTCTCTTTGTATGCAAAAGATTATAATACGAAAGGAAAAAGAGACAGGCTTGTTGAGGAAGGGAGAAATTATAACTTAACAAAGAGACAGCCCACAGCTGTCACTCCAGAACCAGACTGGAAAATGTTCTGGTATATTACCATTTTCTGCAAGGTTTATTTTTGTAAAACTGAGGGTAATCTCAATGTCTACAATAACAGATACAGATATCGGGAATAAAGCATTAAACAACAGTTAAAGTATAGTACCTAAATAAATACCATTTTCAGAAGTACATTCACCTACTTCTATTTTTGAAATCTATGCTTCAAATTTAAATGTGAATGGATTAAGTGCAATGCTGAACCCCTCATAAGTGTAGATAAGAAAGAAATACTAATCTTGGTTATGAGTCTGTTTATAGGATTTGAAAAATCACCTGCAATCATAAAAGATTTTCTAAGCCCTATTCTGTGAGAGTTGTGTGAAATATCTTCATTCATAATAATGGAATTTTTATTCGAAAACTTGATGGTATTACTTAGTTTTAGTATCTGACTTCATGAAGAACCTCGTGTTCAAAATCCTGAGTGTACTTCACAAAACATCACCTCACATTTCTCTCCTTTTGTAACAGAAATACTATGCCAAGAGTGTTCTTATGAATTCCCTCCTTTGCCTGTTAGAGATCAAAGCCACGTCTTTTTTTTTCCTCTTTTTTTTTTTTTTTTGCTCAAAGGCTTTGTTCTAATAGTAATAGTCAGCAGAAAAGCAGAATAGCCTGATGATTACTCTGTTCTTAACAGATGACTCATCCTTTGATGAATCTTGAGGGAAAAGAGCACTGGGTTTGCTTATGTCTTTCCTGGAGTAGCTTCAGGCCTTAGTGAGTCAAGCCTCATGTGCTTAGAAGCATAAGTCTACAGCGTTTACCTCTGTTAGTAATGAGCATGTTTTGCATCAGCTAGCATACGTTCCTTCTTGAGGCATATATTTAAACCATATTACTTCAGCAAACATCAGATAATTGGCGGTTCTTAATTCTAGTTTCATTTATTACCTTTTCCTTTAAGTTTTAAAATTCTATCAGAAATAAAAGCTGTTTCAGTGCTTCAGAGTTGTTCCACCTTGCATTATTCCACCAAATATAACTGTCAGGAACCCAGTTTAAATGTTTTGCAAGTTCCTCACTAGGCTACAAAAGGGTTAAATAACCAAGCCAAAAAGCCTTTAATGAAAACGCTACAATGACTTTAATTTAGTTTCACAATAAACCAGGATATTTACAGATTTTCTGTGCACTAAGATGACAAGATACAGTTGGGCCAGGTAACAAGTATGGTTTAACCTTACAGTTCAGTGTGTTTAGCTCTGCAACGTACGTGGGCACACAGCATACAGTTGTGTTGCTGCTCTCTTGACAAAGTCTGCCCCGGCTCAGATATGGTTATTAAGTACATGTGGTTTAAATAGGGAACACAGCTTTTTACAGTGAGGAGTTGCTTGTACTAATTAGGCTCTCATATGTTCAGGCCACTTTTGTGATTCAGTTACATAATACGAATGTTCCTTTTCAGATGCATCCTCCACATAAGATCACAGCAAAACAGATGCACAAGAAGAAAACTGAGGAAAAGAAGATAAAAGAAAAAAAAGGGGGGGGGGGGGGGGAGCTTTCTCCGTCATTTTAAGTTCCTACCATTGTATTTGATTTTCCAGCCCCAAGACCTTCAAGATTCCAAAATCCTTTTTCTATATTTTGCATTACACCAGTCTATTCAATGATTTTAACTGAAATCTAATTATATTGAGTGCATATTTCGGTTGTAGTGGAATTTTTCTGCACATTTGCACATACTAGTGACCACTAAAGTCTGCTGTTAAGTATTCTTGTAGAATATTTCAGTTGCTGTTTTGTTTGCTTGCCAAGTCTCTTCTTAAAGATGGCAAATAAAATCCCCAAATCTGTGAGGGTCTAATTGCTATCTAGGCTTTAAAAAGCAGACAGGGAAGTACTTGAAAATGTTTTTTATATGAAATATTATTGGAAGAGAATGTATTTATATGGCTTCCATTGTTCTAGCATCATTGCATATGAAAAATTTCAGGAAATTTATCCTTACAACCACGCTGCAAGATAGGAAAACTAATTATTCCCATTTTACACACAGGCAATTAAAACACACCACGACTAAGCAACATGCCATGTTATGAAAGAATGTGGAACTGAACTTTTGTCTTCCAAATCACACACTAGCACTCACATCATGCAAGCCTAATTGCTTCTTTTTCTAGAGATAAATAGCAACCAGCCTAACTGAAGGAGTATATTAGAAGGTTCAACTGCAGAAATAATCTCTCCCACAGAATGTGTTCCCGATGTATTTTTGAGATTTAATGATTCTTCAACTATCTCTCCCCATCAACTTAACCCATCCCCAACAATTACCCAAACCTACACAATAAGGCCAACCAAAACTATCTCAACTATGAATCAAAGTTACAAACTGACCATATAATAACTCGGAATGAGGATGTTAGCCTTTGTGAATGATTGAATTGGGAGTTCAAGTTCAGAAGATGTCCTTTGCTTGTTCCCTCAAAAATGATCACTGTATGCAAATATTTCACTTGCTCACATCCAGTTTATCAGTTATCTATGTTGTTCTGTAAGAATAACCCATGTTGTTCATTACCACTCCCCCAATCACTTGTGTGAATCAAACAGTGCAAGTAATTTTATTTCTACCAGCTTATTGATTAAAACGTTACGCAATGCAGAGTGAAGAACTGATTCCAACAAGATCCCAATAGAAAATGTGCCTTGTTTGCTGGTGTATTGACATCCCTTCGTTTGCCAATTTCTAATCCATTTAGAATGCCAAATTGATCTTGTATCATTATTTTTAAATAAAAATGTTAGACAGTACTATGTCAAGCCTTACAGAATTCTGTATATCTTATACTAACAATATTAGCTTTCATCAGCCAAAGTTTTCATCTAATAAAGATGGATGTACAGTTAAATGAATATTGACTGGCATATGTTACACCTCTCTCCTTTACTTCTGTATCAATGGAGACCTGCATCAGCCTTTCCATTACTTCACCTAGGAACGATGTCAAGCACAGGCTATAATCACATCAATAATTTTTGTTAACATTAAATACTTGCTTACAGAAAAGAGTAAGATACTGAATTTCAGCTAAATTAGAAAGAGGGGGAAAAGACCTAAATAAGAGCTTGCTGCACTAAAGACTTCTGAATGTCAGCTTCTAATTCTGAACTAGTTTCCCTGTTTCTCCAGGAACTTACGACATGCCTCACACAAGGAAGACAGGGCAAGATTTTAGTCATTGTTTTCAAAGTAATTTCTGATGCTGCATTTGCCAAAATGGTGCAGAGAATTGTCTGAAGAGGGAGGAACAGAAGAAGAAAGAGGAGTAGTAAAGGGCAAAGAAGGAGAACAACTTCTTTTAAGTCCCCTCTTCCCATGGAAGCAGAAACACCTCTAAGGTCAGGCTTCAAGAGTTTCTGTTGCAGGCTGACAGGTCTGCCCGTCCGTGAACTTGCAGAGCACTCCCATGGCATTAACATTGGAAGTTTGTTAAAGTGGAGCAATTTCAAATGACCAAAACTCATATGTGCAGTTACTCATCTTACGTGAATACAATGCATCTTCTTTCTCAACCTTGTTCATGCTCAGTTCTGAATCTTATTTCCCTGCCTTTATGAATATGGTTTCTAAATCAAGATTCATGTAGGAAGCAACTCAAGGCAAGTACTGTATCTACACTGGATTTTAATTCTCCACATTCTGACATGTACAATTCCCAGTTACGCCTTGGTTGCACCCAGGACATGGAAGAGAGGACCCAGATGCAGGTTCTTGAACAACTCTGTAAAATAATAAGGTAACACTTTGATATAACTTAAGACTGCCTTCAAATCAACCATGTATGCAAAACACACATTATCTAGAAACTCCTCTACACAGGAAAAATAATTAGGCCTAGTTGTGTTAAACAGAAGATAAAGAAAATACTCACAAGGATATGATTATAAGGGATGTGAGCAGATTGTCCTCCTTCATTCAGAGTCTTATCATGGAAAAGAGGATGTACTACATGCAAAGCTATATTTGGCTAGACTTAGACTGGCTGAATGAATCTAAGCCACCATTTCAGCTTATTTAATTTAAAAAGCAGGCCAAAGTGCTGCTTTCAGCCACCTATTAATATTGAAAGGATCTTCTGGTTATTGCAGTTATGCTCCAAAATATCTTCAAAGCATCACAACTATACTAAATTGTATGTCTTGCTGAACAAAAAGGATGATGACTAAACAATTTTTTTAAAGACTGAAGAGTGCAAAAAGATCATTAATAACACTAGACTAAAAAAGAACCAACTTATTGCTGCCTGCTGTTTTCAACCAAATGTATCTGGAAACACCACTTCAGACTAATGGGAAAGAAATGTTTCCGTTAAAAATAAATTCTCTCTGCTCCTTTCCCTTCCTCCTACCCTGGTTGCCATTTATTTATTTTGTGAGCATCTCTTTCCTCCATACAGCAAGTCCTAGTAAAATTATTAACCAAAGAGCAAAAAATTCTGGAAACACTATTTAAAGTTAAGTTCTAAAAAAAGAATAACAGCATTAAATTTAACCTTATACAATTAAAAAAGACTGATTGGTTTTTAATTTGACGGATCAGAGATCAAAACGGGGAACAATAAAAGCTGAATTTTAACAAAATCATGTCTCCCATATTATACCACCTATCCTGTAATACCTTGAGTTCCTGCTACTCAATTTCATTACGTCCTTGTGCCATTCATTCATACTTTATTTACAGCGATGTTAAAATGGGTATAAAAAGCTAGAATACTTCCATAGTAGAGCTTGATACGCACTCTGTTGCAACTGGTGTAAGGACTGAGAGAAGATACTCTTTGCACTACAAGTTGGCATTAGACCCTGGTTTTGAAAACTTGTATACATTGTGAAAAGTGAAGAGGACTAAGTGGAGTGGGTAAAGTTAAGCAGGTGCCTAAGTTTTTGTAGGATCACAACCTTATTACTACATTGTGTGGTTTGCTTATTTCTAAGGACTAGAGGGCTACTACAAGTGCATTTTTGGCTTTCTCCAGATCAGATTCGCTATAATGTGATGTCTGTGATGTTCCTCTTAATCACACCATAAACATGAGAGATTTTTTTTTAAAGAGAGAGACAGAGAAAGAGAGAGAATTGAGTATTATTTCAGTTAATTATTATTAGCTAACCAAAACAGGAATTCCCAGGCTATTTACCATTACCAGTATAAGCAGATTGCTTTGTGGAGAGAAAAACTGACATTCAATATTCTTGTAATAATACTGTAAGTTCCTGTTTGATAACAGCAATAGTCTCATTTGTTCAATTTATAACTAATCAACAGCAATCATTTAATATTTTGAAGTAAAGAATTCTATTAAGAAAATGCCGTTGTGTGCAGGATGATAAAGGCTATCTGTTCACAAATTCATGCCGTGCTTCAGAATTAAACATCAAGAGTTGTCCTCCAAACAAGGACAGATTTGATGGGGAGGCGGAGGGGAGTACCGTACAGCCTGTGTGCTCTAGGTGATTTCCCCATCTGTATCATAGATGCACCCAGCCCTGTCCAACCCCAAACTATCTAAGTCTGAAAAAAAATAAAAGACTGAGCTAAGTGACTTTGAACTTGTTTGCTTTACACAGTTGCAACAAAACCTTGCCTATTTCTACTGTAAAGAAAATGATGCATTTTTGCACAAACTGTTCTACCTATTCATAAAAAAAGTAATAAAAAATGAGACATATCAAAATTAGTACAAATCTGAAATCAATATTTTACTGGCAAATAGAGAAACAAAGGCTAATCCAGATGTGTTTTCATGCACCTCTGGTTTGCCTGGGCACAATCTGAGATGCCCAAGCAATCCTGGAGTTCTTATGTGAAACTCAGGTGTGACTACTTACAACTTAAAGCAAGCCATTCCTGTTGTTTTTTTTTTTTTTTTTTAAAAAGATCATCTGGAAGAAAATAGAATGTTACAGCTTGAATTTGATATTGTAAATCTTTCAACCTCTTTTTATACTAAGTAGTCTCTGTTTCCACCAAGAAGGACAAACTTAAGTATTCACCGTTTACATGAAAAAAAGGTTTGCAGAAGCAATGTCTAAACTATGTAACTAAATTCTTCTCAGACAACAGAATGAGTATCAAGCAGCTTGTTGGATAGCACTGGAGTAAAATCCATCTAATTTAATAACTATAGATTTGTGAGAACTTAGAAGGGTCCTATAAATATATATTCACATTTTCATCAGACTGAAAGGTCTTGGTTTGACTGTTTATATGTTGCTGCTTACAGTGATAATTTTCAATATATCGTTACAGCATCTACAAACACATAGAAAAACGATTTCCTTCATATATTTGAACCGACAAAACAATGAAACATTGCATACGTTATCTGAAGCAAGTTATTACTTAAGCATTAAGCTGAGACAGTCAAAATACTGGAAAATTATAATCTCATCACAAATCAGATCACAATGTGTCTCAGCTAATTAGCAGAAGAAAAGCAGTAATAAATTACTTGTATTTCTTGTTGTCCACTAAATAGGCTTTCAGCATATTCTAAACAGTTCTAAATATGAAACCACTGCTTCTCACTAATAAAGAGTTGTTAAAATACCAAATTTCTATTATTTTAAAGTGTTTAGTCTTGGAAAGCTATATGGAAAATAGCAAAGTTTTTTCTAGGGGGGGAGCAATGGATGTTTTCAGAACATATGGTAATAGCAGCATTTATCTAACATACCTAAAATATGTGCTGGTATCTAATAACTAAAGGCCTAAAGACACTACAGATATCATTTCCCAAGCACTTTGAGTCCAAACCCAAGTGCAGGTCCCCAAGGCAGCATGAACATTCACTCAAAGTTCAAGTCTAGGATAAGGCTGGTAGCTCTGCTGTTCCCAGAGGAGGCACCGCATTTCTCATACCTCCGCAAACTGGGGGTTCTCAAATCAAATTACGACTAAACTTCTGTCCAATGTTTGGAGATAATCCAGGGAGTTCATTTTCACCAGTTGTCCGGTGTAAGTACTTGTTTCATTGCATGGCTGCAGATTGGTGTGATGACCTGATTACCTCCTTGTTATTCCATAATTCTATTTTTCAGACTTCCATGCTCATTTACTGTTTTTTACGTGATAGTACAGAAAATGAAGGCAGTAGTCTCTCAAGAGTTAAAAAACCAGAGCAGAAGAACTGTTGCCTTCTGTGACATTCACCCACCGAAGAGCGGCACGGGTATTGATGAAAGCACTACGCAACTCCTTTTGGTGAAATTGGGGAAGGTGAATGAGTAACAGTTGATGCTGATCCTGATGCTGGGGAAAAAAGTATCTATGAATTTTATTCAGACTCTACAGGGTAAATAAGCAGATCGGTGACACACACTTCTTACACAGACAAAATAGCATTTAGTTGAGGATGAGAAGGTTCAGAGGAGGAACATTAGTGTTAAAAAGCCTAGTGAAAGCGTTTGTGGTAGAGAAACAGCGAGAGAAAACGTTTTCACTCTGTACCACATTTCACTTCTTTCGCTGTTCAGCTTCATGTCCTTTTTCACAGGAGTGCCTGCCACATGAGATGCGCTCACAAGGGGAAAGTCCCTAACCCGAGAAGATCCCTGCGTCAGGACAGACAGAGAGTGGTGAAAGAGGAACAAAGATGATGACTATTACTTTTCAGCAAAGCGAATGGAAACACTTTACGAGGTTGAGTCAGAGCACTGACACACTTTCCAATGCACGCATGCTCCCTCCCCCACCGCTTCCTACGCAGACTCACCCCCCCCAACAACAATAAGTCAGTCAAAATCAAACCCAGAAAACTGCTCAGTTATCAATTCAAAGTTGCAACTGCCTCCTGAAATTAATTAAAATAGCCAGACTTGCCACCCTTCCGCTTGTTAGTTCTGGGTCTCCCTCCCCTGTACCACAATCTTTCCTCAATTTGCTTTCTTTTCAGTCACTTCTAGTCCAAGCATCCCCAAGCCTCCAAAGTGGGTTTATTTTCCTTTTCTTCTTGCCATAGAGCTGATATAGCCCAGAAGACTTTATTTGCATCTGTAAACGACAGAGACCCTTCAAAGGGTTAGCAGCGGATGGGGAATGAATGATGGTTGGGGAACTCTGAAGAGGTGAGCGGTGCTGAAAGCAGAGAAGCAATTGGAACAGATGATTCGACAGCGTAGGAGAAAATATTTATTTTAGGCTTTTAAGCTCTGCTGGAAAGGGTACGGTTGCCCCCTGCAAAGGAGTTCCCTGGGGAACGGCTCATTGTACTAGCAGTGGGAAACATGAAGGCAGGGGAAGTATGAGCTCAGATGCAGAGACAATGAGCACAAGGCTCCTTCCAGAGTGACTCATCCAGCCTCTGGGACAGAGGAAACCGATCACTCCATAAATCAGCATCTTTTGCTAACTATCCAAGTAGTGGCACTTGGCAGTGGGGAAAGCAGCTGTTCACTGCTTCTAACAGCTCATGGGATGGTGCTGGGAAGCAGCAGTTAAATAGAGGTTCAGGGGAGATGACATTTGCTGACAAGCCGAGAAGGAAATAGTACAATAAGATACTTAAAGGAATTAATTTGCTGTTGCATAAATAATAGGCAACTGGATCAAAGTAATATTCCAAGAACACTAAGGTTCTGCAAGAACAAAGGACATTTTTTCAAACTTGTGGGCCACTGAACATTTTTCTTGTAAGCAAGAGTTCATTTTTACATAATTTATGTGCCAGTAATGCAGTTTTCTCATAACAAAGCCCAGTCTAATATTTAATAGAAAGGAGAGAGATATTTTGGAAAAACATGCTTTTTCACGTAGTTATTAGATTTTAGGTAATAAAATTACATGCAAACTAATTGGGAAAAAAAACCCCAGTATTTATTCCTCAGCTTTATTACTTTTAGCATGGTAATGCTTAGGAGTCCGCAGGGAGGAGTCCCTTTTCTCATAAGCATTGTTGTCATCTCCTGCCTTGAAAAGCTAAAGAGCTTCTACTCTTATGGAAGGCAAGTAACACACCAGAACACTGAATTAAGTGATGCACCAAATATTACATTAGTTTCACTATTAATTAATCAGGGCCAACAGTTTGAGAATAAGGTTTTTTACTAAAAGTGGCTGCTTTCGCAGCTTCTCTTACAGCCTAGCAGTTATGGATGTCTCTTCTGAGCAGTTTCTGTCACTCCCCTCTAGCCCCAGAAGGATTGTGGAGAGAAAAAAAAAATACTCAGTTTTATTTTATACTGATAGTTTTTACTTATTATCTTCTCAAAAATATCAAGGCTACAACCTAAAGTAGCATGAAGTTTTTCAATTATATTCACCAAACAAATCTGATGTAGATAACTGAGCCAGGAAAGCTCACCCTACATGATAAGAAAAAGACTGGGTCATCTGTAGCTTACCTCCAGCTGCATGTAGACCCCTGCAACCCAGCTACATGTGCAGCAGCTCTCAAGGAGGGCCAGGACTACTGATACTTGAAGTTCATTGCTGCTACAACCATCAGGAGGACCCAGGTGCCAGCTGGAACTGTTCAATCCCTTATGATCTCATTTCACATGTGGGGAGCTGAAGCAAAGGACAAGTGGGTTTCCTACTACATCAAAAGTTTTGAAAATCAGAAGTTCTCTCCCTGCTAGATTCTTACCAGGGAGTCATAAAAATAATTAAAAAAAAAAAAAAGTGAGGTTAGTTTGCAAGCAATGGTCATTCCTGAAGAACTACATTCAACGATTTCAGAGGTGACTAAACATTCTGAGAACTATTTAACTGGTTTTGTGTTGGAAAAGGGCAAAAAATGGCAGGCAAAAAAGAGAGATGAGCGCTTCCTCTCCTCTCCTCTCCTCTCCTCTCCTCTCCTCTCCTCTCCCTCTTCCTCTTCCTCTCCCTCTCCCTCTCCCAGGAAATGCAATTTCCTTTAAAGAACAGGGATAACCTACCAAAACCGGAGACTACTCCTTTAGAAACAGAAGCCTGTGGCTAATGAACCCAAGCCCTTTTTGGTTGAAATAGCCATATTTACAGATAAATAAACAACTGCCCACCGACATCCCATCCCTGAAACCAAGAGAAACACTCCTAATCTCAATACTGAAATATCTAACTTTTTTCAGAAAAACTTCGTAAGACAGCCTTGCTTGAGAAAGAGAACTCATAACATCATCGAGAAATCTTTCTTGGGCTGGGAAAAATATTTCTTCAGCTTTGACAATCTGGAAAAACTCTAGCGGTTATAGTAAGCACAAGATGAAAATGAGAAAATAACTCTGAAACAAACAATCTCACTTTTAGCTTTTCACACGTTCTCAGTGCTTGAATTTCTCCTACCAAGAGTACAACAGCCTTCAGAGGATGAGCAGCAGTGTCTGAAACCATGGAAACTGTAGTTTGCCTGTTTTTCTTAAGAGTTGGGCAACAGGCCCTGCCTGAAATCTAGTTTCCACAAGGTTTTGCAATTAGAGAAGTCAAGTATGAATGCAACAAGTTAGGGAACAAAAATAAACAACATTTCATACTTCATCCTAAGAGTTTCTGAGTTATTATGAAAGCCTTTTCAGAACCACCCTTTGAGACACAAATTACTGGGTTATCATCTGATTTTCTGACCAAGAGCGCTTGCAATTTAAAGAAAAGCAGGATAAAGAGCTGTACCGGTGTGTCACAGGTACTTTGCAAGACAGAACTTATATACCTTCTTTTTTTGGTATTTGATATCTTACTTGAAATAAAACTTTTACTGAGACATTATAGAGCAAGAATCCAGTTCTGCAATTTGCCCGGAGAAAGACACATGCAGACTGATGGAAAAGAGGAGCTATGAACAAAGCCTTTCAAGACAAAATCCTTCAGGAATGTTGACTAGAATTTCCCCCTGCCACCCATGTAGAAACTGGTTAGATGTTCAGAATGGGGTACCACAGAAAAGACATCAGCTATGAGACAACTACTGCAGCAACCGACATTTTTAGTTCTCAAAATTGCAAATAAATCCTGCATTACCTTTTGCCCCATCCTTCAACTTCCTACTTTGAATTTTACAGAAGAGAGGACAAGGAGGATAGAAGAGATCAGTTATGACCTTCAGAGTACTACGATTTGTTGCACAGCTTCTTCTGCCCCTCTTTGTGCCCTCTAACATGCAGCAGCTGGTAGAGCATAAGCAAGACTCAGCTACAGAAACCAGAGAAGGAATTCCAGTTTCTGCTGCATCCACAGACCTGAAGTTCCTTCTTCAGAGGCATAAAGACTTTGCTGTGATATGCGTACAAGATTCACCAGTGTAAGTGCGCTGACATTGTCACACTGAACAACTTCAGCTCTTTGCTTCTGCTCCTTCATACTTTGCAGCTTTTTAATGTAAGGACTGTTCTTTTGTTTCTGATTGTACCTGAGACCTACTAGTCCATCGTGGGCCCAGTAAGCACTCCATTGTAATAAGAATGGATAGCAGGAGAAAAAGATCAGCCAGCCACTTCCTAACACCCTGTGACTCTGCTAATGCTTTGAAACTTGTGTTTTTGTGGATAGTACTGCAGTTTCTTTCCCTCTTAAGAAAAGGAGACATACAGATGTGTAATTTGCTGACCCACTAGATCCAATGCATGGGTCCATAAAAAGAAAAACGGTAAACTGGATACCCAAAATACAAGGCAGCAGAGTAACATTGTGGCCTTTCTTTTAATAACATGACTACTCTACCCTTCCTCCATGGATACAAGTCACACAAGAAGGTATCTGGTCCCATTAATTAGCCCCAAGACCAAATATCATGCCTTGCATTTCCAACACTATGGAAAGTCTTCTATGGATAACTTTTACTAATCCCTAAGTACATTTATAGCAAAAGAATGAAAACATATTTGAGGTTTATGAATATGAAGTTATTGCTTCACTGAAGACAAAAGCCAGAACAACAAAGCTGGCATTTTGCTGAAGTACAAAAGAATAAAGACGACTTTTTAAGAAGCTCTGCATGAACGGGATTATAAGCATTACAAATTTGAAGGTTTACTTTGAGTCATGGTAAAGCACAACAGAAATCAGATCTACTGAAGAGAAAAAAGTGCACAAGCCAAACACAAACATAATCACCACACTTATTCCTAAGACCATTTATTTTTATAACACATGCACAGCAGTTGTGCTTATCTGTAAAACTGCTTACGCATAACTTAAAAATTTATGGAAAAAGTATTACTACATCAGCGCCGGATAAAGGAATTTTTGGATTCCCTAACTTGTTCATTAGGGAGGTGCATCTCATCTCTGCTAGAACAGAGGCAATAGCCATTAAATCTTAGCACAGACACACCCCACCCCACCCCCCCCACCCCCCCTTGACAGGTAGAAAGATACTGGAAAAATACTCAGCTGAAGACTAGGAAAACCAAGTTTGAAGTGATGTATGAGAAACTGAGTTTCAGACCATAGCGAGTGAAAGCAACAAAGAAAACACCACCTCCCCTCTTCCAGTATTTTTACTGCTGCCTCTTCACTCAGAGTTTTTAGAAGATGCAGCAATGATATAGGGCATTTCTTTTCATATATATACCTTAGAGTCAGCTTAATAGACCTTTTGGTCTGCTGGAATAAATAGGTTGCAATTTAGTATAGATGTCAATTAAGATTCACAGTTCACTTCCATTCCTTAGCTGACCAGACCTTAAGTGCAAAACCTTGGAGTTTTCACTTTTAGTCCCAAAAGCTTAACAGACAAGGTGAAGAACACGCTTGGTTTCTCTTTTCTTTTAAATAAAGCAACATCTTCAGGAGGAAAACTGTCCACAGGCTCAAAATATCAGCAAAGATCCAGGAACAACGAGAGAGACTTGCATTCAAACACTGACCTACTTCCAGTTACAGCTTTCCTCATAGCTGAAGAACACACAGTGCTTCTTTAGTAAAACTGAAATGCTGTGGCATATGCTTCTGTAGACAAATAAAATGCTGACAGGCAATGCAGTAAACTGAGCCACGCCACTTTTTCCTCCTGTGAAAGCCCTTTAAACATCAGTATTACATTATTCACTGGGATAATGACTGAATACTTTATAAATGGGACAGAAAGTCAATTATTCTACACATTCACCATCACAAGCAAGAGTGTAAGATCAATGTGCCTATAACCTATTTTATAAATACTTTAACAAAAAACAAACAAGAGAATTAAGTTCGTAGTTTCTTAACACTTTCCAGAGCTGCTAATGTATGTACTGTAACTCACAAAGGCTATTTATAGAGGCGAGCTTCTGCACAGCATTCTTAGAAAATCGTTTCTATTAACCCTCAGATACCATGTTTGTTGAAGACCTGAGGATGTGTTACAATTAATAATTGGTGTGAAATTTGAATTTCAACAGTGTTTTTTATTACCCAGACATAAAATGCCAGTTGACACTTTGTGATTAAGATGAAACACTAAGCATTATTTGATTAAAATCAACAAAAGAGCAATAAAAGCTACCAGTCCTAAATAACCCAGTGTTAAATGCAACACGTCTCCCAGTCACTGGGATGTGCAGCAGGCATACTTGTTGAGAAACCTGCACAGCGTGGCTGTGACTTGCAAACACGCAAATTTAAAAGATCGGGATTTATTCTGAAGCAAGTAGTATAGGTTTAATATTAAATACCTTCTTCTTCAGCAGTTTGGAAATGAACACAATTGCTAGCATTCATTGCCTCAATTTTCATTTGTAAAAATAAAATGTTTGGGTTTTTTTGTAAAGCAGCGCGTACCTTAGTTGTGCTATGAAAAACAACACAAATTCTATGGAGATCCATTTGCCAGTTTATTCTAATTATTACAGTAAAACATATTTATTGTTTTGTTGTCTATATACAACACATTAAATCTACTTACAGTTGCTAAATTTAGGATTATCCCTAGATGGGTATATTAAGCCTGAAAATTAAATTACTCTAGAATATGCTACCAAATCTCTTTAAACAACTGAAATGTATATTCATTAATTATTATGCTGTTCCAATGAATAACTCCTCTATTTTTAAGAAATTAATTAATAAAATATATGCATAATGATTAGGGGAGCAACTACTAAATCTAATTAAAGAGACCTTACCAACGGTTTCTTTCTGCAAATTCACACCAGCCTTTTAAAGTTAGACAGAGAATAGTTAAATGTATTTAGTACAAAAACATGCCAGAGGGAGGTTTTTTGTTAGCCTTCTAAAAATATTCTGTGCTAAATATTTTTGCCATATACTTAAATTTCACTGGGAATGCTTTTAAGCAATTTCCTCTCAATGAATTGTCTAAAAATACAGTATAGTACAGTAAAAATACTGTCTAAATAATATGGAATATTTAGGAAATGTCGTTGAATATTTTAACAGTTCATGAAAATCTGCAATAGCATTTTCTGCTGTACCTTGCTAAACCTGCACTTAGTCTTGCATATTAAAAAACAAAAGGTAGCATTGAATTCCAATAAATGTCCTCAATAATTACAGAAAGACAGATGAACAAATGCTTTTGAAAAGAGTTTAAGTAATAAAAAAGACTAAAACAACGTTTATGCAAAAAATGAATTAAAATATTATTTGAATTCTTGAATATGAAAGATATTCCACCAATTACTGAAAGATATTCCAAAAATTTTGGGCATTGTATATTTTCTCCAATATGAACACTCCTGTCTAATGGTGAGGCTATACACAAGTTTCTTTTGCAAAGGTTATCAGAAGCTATCAGAGTGGATTATTGATATATCAACTTTCTCATACGGAAGCACAAGTAGAACCCAAGTATGAAAATCTGTCACAAAAGCATATGAAATCCCAGACTGTATTAGTGATTCTATGCTCCAATACCAATAATTAAAAGTGAGAATTTGCAGAACCTACTGCTTGATCAGCACAGGTAATGAATTATAATTAGAGAAATATACTTAAAAAGCATTGGTGACAATGACTAGGTAATTTGTAGTTACACTCTCAGAACTTAATTAATAATTTGAACTTCAACCATGTCTGCTTCAATATTCGCTAGCTGCAACCATTATATGATAAGGTTTGGGAGAGGCTAACATCTAGCCCCCATTGAGACCGTGCCGACACATGCTGGATGGAGCAAGTCCTGTTTTGCACACTAGGGTTTAGCCCAGAACAAATAGCCCTGGCTTAGCTGGCTACAAACATGCAAACTGAACCCCAGAACAGGCAGGCCCAAGTATACCATTAATGTATTTGTCACAATATAGTGGTATTTTGAAAACCTGCACCTAAACATATCTATATAAAAAGGAAGATAGAATCTGCTTGGGAAATTCAGTGTAGTTGCATACGTCAAAAGTTAATAGAAGCAGATAATTCAGCCCTTTTTACATTCAGAAGCATTTAAGAAGGTGAAAATATAATCTGTTCAGGAAATATTTAGTTTAGTTTAGTTTAGTTTAGTTTAAAACACACCCACAGTGAAACCGATGATAAAAAGCAAGAACAAGTTATAACTAAGTAGATGCAGATTTCATTAGAGAAACAGATTCACTATATGCAAATATTGTAGGTGGTTGTAGATTGGTATTTAGGAAATGAGCCTTTTTAGGTTTTGTATTCCAAATGTTTCATGTGTTTTTTTCAACTAGTCAATATATTTGCTGTAACAACTTAACATCTTATTGTTGCTTTATAACTAACAAATAACAACACTGTGTTTTGGGGAAAAATATGCTCAGGCATATGGTAGTATGATTCACGTGAGGACCAGAGAATAACTCAAGAATCATTGGTATCTGTAACTACTCTGGTGGCCCTCGTGGGATTAGAAGCTACTCAGGAAAATTTAAAGTTGGAGGAGTCCATCAGCATCATGCTGTAAAAGAGCTATAATTTCTATAACAAAATCAGTCAGAGGCCAATTCAAAGTGGGGTAATTCCAATCCAAAATGAGTAAGGAGTCAAGCTGCTGGTGATGCAACTTGTGATGGCCAAGAGCTGAATTTATATGTCTGAATAGAAAAGATGTTTTCACACGATATGTTTTCCTTTTATTTTAAGCATGACAATATTATTTATTCAATTTTTAGAAGTACGTAACTTGGACTTGACCCCAGTCTGAAGTTAGAAAAGAAAAAAAGAAATCTATCTATATCAGTTCACTTTTAAAGGGTAGATATTGCTGATTCTACAACTACCATAGTCAACATTATAATGATTATAAATCTCAGTGGAATAGTCTGACCATTATTATTGTTTCAAAGGAAATTTAATAGCAGTAGTTGCCATGTAGAAAACCATGACTCCAGGAATAGAGTAAGATAAACAATTCTTATTTTTTATACTTGAATTTTATTTTTATATACCTGGCTTGAAATATTGTAGCTATGTTATAATCTTTGACACCCTGTCTCGTGAAAGCACCTCTCTCTGAATTCTGACGACAGGAGATGAGACATTGTCTAACAGAATCCAACACCACATTAGCTGAGAACTCCACTTTTACAGCTCTTTGCTTTTATGGAGAAGTAGTGAGAGCTTTGTAAACAAGCTTTAAATGTTAAGCATCAGCATCCAAAAATAAATGCTCATCTATACAGAAACAACAATCAAAAAAAGTTTTAAAAAGAAAAATCATTTAAGGGTTTATTTTTAAACAGTTATTTTTAAAGTGATCAGCCTTGACATCAGAACATTCTTCTGTCATCATAAGAAAAGGGAGTTTAATTCTGAGGGATCAAGCTGCTTGCTTTACTTTGAGTTCCATAATTCTTCCTTTCCAAACTTAACAAAAGCTACCAGAGTGTAACTGCTCAGCAGTAATTGACTTAAACATCTAGAGAAAATAACAATTAAAAAGGTACAAAGGGTTCCCCGCTGTACAAATACATTAAAGTAGGTAAATATGAATTCTGAATAAATGAATTTTTAATACAGTCACTCTTTGAAAAGAACTCTTTTATTCTGTATACACAAGCATCACAAACTGTTTATGAAAACAACTGTTTTGAAAAGGAAATAAGACACTGGCAAAGAGTGTGTTGTGTCCTACTTCTGTGGCTGATCTAATAGTTGATAATTCACTTCTGTACTTTGTGGTTTCACTCCTTTGGCTCAAGTATTACAGTGCGTGGATTGACGGGTCACCTTCAGGGAGACATTGTATTCCGATAACTTATTTCAATGTTCATAATATCTGAAGTGGAAATACTGATGCACAATAGCATGTGATGACATATGTCAACCATGGGAGGGAAGTTTAATAAAGCAGGACATGCCATAAGGAAATCTGGCTTCAATTTCTGGCTCTGATACAGCTTTTCTTTATGTGACAAATCATTTCATCTGCCTAAACTGCTTTTCCCACAATTTAAATGGGATAATATTTGTTTATTTTTCCAGATACTGTGAGAATTAATTTATTCATACTTGGGAAACCATTTCAAATTCGTAAAACAGGAGCCTCTACTGGACCTTAGCATAAAGCAGACCTGTAGACTGGGAATACTTCTCGTCAACAGCAAGCCATCAGGCTCAGATATGTTTACTGCAATTTGAAACCCTTTCATGCAACTTCTGCCACAACTATTAACAGAAAATGTTTACTCCTGGCACACTGGCATTAGCAGTCTTAATTATACCAGTCCTATATGTGATCACACAAGAACAGTAACCAAATTAAATTATCGCACTGCAACTGGATTAAATTTATGGCACCTTTGTGGTCACTAGCACAAATATAACAGGTCTTTTTAACATCTGGAGAATTTCTCCTTCTACCAACTATCCCTACTTCATCCCCACAGTCCCAGAGCTCCTTTTTTACCTGCTTGGTAAAGACTTAAGGTTCAGGTATAACCGTCCCAACATGTGGTACCCTTCCCCCCTGCCAATGGTCTGAGTATAAACTATGAGTAGTAAAATGTAAAAATACACATAACATTTTAAAACGCTCCAGATCAAGGCTAGAGATTAAGGAAAAAATATATAAAGATATATTTGTGGCACATTGTGGAAACAGAACCCGAGAACTCTCCTGAATCATTGTCAGAAAAAACTGTCTCAGCAAATTCACTGGGGACTGAGTAGACCACGAAGGTTTCCTTACATGCATATCCCATCAACCAAAAGGAAGACAGATTTGCTCATTAAATCATAAATAAGTCATCAGTAACTGAGCTCTCAAGAAAACACAAATTAAAATGATGACCTTTGAAACTCCGAATATACCTAGTTTAAGATGCTAAAGAGTAGGAAACATACAAAGAGGCTTACTGTCAAGCAGACAAAATCACAGAATCTAACAGTGTGAATGGCTGAACCAATTCTCCTGATATCACAGTTAGGTGCTGTTAAAAGAGACAGTTTAATCCGAGATTAATTTTTATTCCAAATAATTGCAAGAAAGCTCTTGATAAGTCTTGCATTCCTGGCAAGAATCCAGATCGTCCCAGGTAAAGTATTTATCATTCACACAGCACTTCCACTATCTATTTAGAAGAAAGCATGACTATTCTAATCGACTGAGATTGTATTTCTATACCAGCAGTATTACATTCCTTAGCTTAGAAGCTGAAACTAATATAAGTTGGTGTGATTTAAGAAGGAACCATATGTTCTCCTTGTAAAAAAAAAAAAAAAATCTCAATATTTATAATTACGGTCTTTAAAGAAAACAACTAATTTTGAAAACAAACAAACTTGTATACCAACCGAAATTTCAGATTCTTTTTTTCTCTCCAATCAGGTATTTTTAGAAAAAGTGAGATAATTCTTATCAGTTTACTCATATTTCATTACCTTGAAAGACCTTGCTTTTGCCACTGGTTAACAGCACATATGCGGACAGATCAGCTTGTGCTCCCTATTTGTTTATCTGTCTAAATCCACAAATGAAGACTAAGGAAAAGAAATAGCCACAGTTCCAGTGTGCATGAGTTTTAGCCCGTTTGCCATGAAATATGGGTTCAAAACTGTCGCTGCCATTCCCTATTCTCCCTGAAATAGTAAATGGCAAGAAGTGTCAAAAGAACAAAGTGCTCACTGAAAAAAGGCCAGCTCTGGTGCAAATCCAATGCTGATAAATTATGGAGTGGCAGTAATGAAGTACAGATTGTCACCTGCTGCTGTTTTATTCTCAAAAACTGAAAACAACAATTAATTAATTCTAAATTAGAAACGGATATTCCAGTCACTGAAGGGTTGCAAATATATACACCACAGAAAAGGCAAAGCAAAAACATCAGCACAAGACGGGATCCTACAAGTTGCTGCTGCTTTAGGAACACTATGGTGTTTCTTCAGAAGGAAACAATGGCCATGAGCAGCAGAGGTGTCACAAGATGTGCACTAACAGATGCTAGTGTAACTGCTGATCAGGATTGAACAACAAAAAAAACCAAAACAAACAACCCTTTCTACAAACTTCAGAAGAGAGGGAGATACAGAATGCTCAGCAGGACAGTTTGCCTGAAAAGGTCTAGACCATTGAGGCCCAACAGAGACCATGACGATGGGTGTATCTATTTATTTTTTTTGTCTACAATGAAGACCTACAAATCCAACACAGAGCACTCCCTACGCTGCTCTTTGGTTTGTTTGGTTAAAAAATATTGTGAATTCTGTGTTATACTAATGGTGATTTTTAGTTAGTATTTTATGCCCGAGTAGGGGTACTGCACCTGTAAGGTATGCTGGTCGAAACCCTGTTTCCTGTGCAGCAGCTGGTGGCACAAAGTCCTTTAGAATGCAGACAACCAAGGAAGCAGACCTCTGTGAGATGTCCTGCTCTGAAATATCACTAAATAACTCCAATACTCCCGAAATTAAAAGATCTAGTTAGATCACATCTAACTAGCCTCAAAATATTATTTTTTTAATGCCTCTATATGATTATCTTACCGAGCTAAGAGCACTAAAATTCTGAAGAAAAGAAGAAATCTTTGGTTGTGTATTTATTACGCTTACAAAATGTGATGAGACAACCTTCATTCAAAGGATGATGTTGGACATCCTTCACTGTGCTGTGAAGCAGCAGCAGGAGAGTAGCTCACTATGTACCTTGAATTTAACCTGCATACACTCATTCCATAGGGAAATACACCTAAGGGATCCATGTAACGATGGAAGTGGGCCAGGGCCCGATCATAAAAGCTGGTAAAAGGATTGAGTTTAAGGAGCACACTCTCATTCACTCTGTCCTCCCTTTCCAGTATGTTTTCTATGGCTTTTCTCTACCATCAGCCCAAGTTATTGCCAGGGAATAGTAAGAAAACAGAAGGACCTAAAAATCCTGCAGCTGATGTTCTGCCTTGGATTCTGAACAGAGCAAGAGATTCTCATTTTAGTTCAGTGAAGCAGAATTTATATAAAACTTGAAACACTTAGTTTAGAGTTATTTGGCCACATCAAATGCTTAATCTGCACCTAACAGAAAAAGTCCAAAGCACAGTCTTGGTGTTACAAAGAAAATAGAATAATTTAGAGAAAGTACTAGAAGCCTGTTACATTCTGGAGAGTTTTTTTAGGATGTGGCAATGCCGGGTAGCAGGGATTAACCTGCAGATTTTCCTCATTAAATCACCTGCTTTTTAAAATTCTGTCATTTACAGAGCTCTGTCACGTACCCCCCCCCCCGCCCCAAGCTCAAAAGAAACCCTAGATGATTTAGATAATTTTAATTCTTTCTAAAACCTTCCAGATCCTTAGCAACTCATTAATGGATTTAAGTTGTCCTTAGTTTTAAGGGCTGTGCAATTTATGTTTTGTAACACTAAGAAAAATAAGATAAATGCACCATCATTTTGTTACTTTACTTCCTTAGAGTATCTCCATCCAAAAAAGACCATATTGATGGATTTTTCCTTGTTTCTTAATGTAAAATACTTCAGCTGTTTTCTCTGAAAAAAATACCAATACATCAGCAGCCAAACTCTCATGCACAACCTAGATGCAACAAATCCTTATATAAGCAATATAGGGGAGGAAAAAAATTTGGGAAATATTTCAGTTTTAAGCTTTTCTTGATTACAACACAAAGTTCTGAATCAGCACAAAAATAGTAACTATGTCTTGGTTTGTTAGATCAACAAACTCCTAAACAATGATACATTTTCAGACTGCCTGAGCTAGTGATACCATCAGCTGAGAATCTGATGACTCAGAACACTGTCAATTTTGTTTGCCGACATTGTTAAGCTCAGTACCCTATGTCACAACTTCTGAGTAGTTTATCTACAGTAAGCCCAAAGAATGCGAACTTTATTATTCAAAATTAGTTGCTATGCCTAAATATTTAGGAAGAAATGTCAAGTTTCAAACACACTGGAGTATTTCTCATAATTTAAAATCAATCCTACAGCTGGAGGCAATATAAATTCACCACCTAAAGTGGAATTACTTGCATGAAAGACATCTTATGTCATACACAATGCAGTGGGTCTGGGCTGACCCATCTGAGCAACTGCTGCCTTGTCCCAAACGCAGCTGCAACAGGCTCTGCCGGCCGCAGCGGAGTGATGAGAGGGAGCCCAGCTGCTTCGCTGCCTTGCAGA
>NW_008824808.1:5101260-5106637 GCF_000699105.1 Pygoscelis adeliae
TTTCGGCACACCCCCGCCTCGTTACAGCACGTGCTTCACTGCAATGAGTTGTTTCTTACTTCGCCCACACGGCCAGCCTAGCAGAAGGCCAGTGCAGAATCTGGGAACCAAAAAGCATTGCCGCCTCCTCCTTCCCAGTCAGGCCACAGAAGAAATTATTCTACCTTAGGTCATCAAGAGCGCTGTGGATAAAAACTGAGACACTTTCCTCCCACAGCACCCTGCATTCTGCCCACTTCTGGGTTTCAGCAGTGTTGGCTCTGCACTGCTGGGCTAGCTATCCTTGTTGGGGTCTTCAGGGTAACTCGCATTCCTTTTATATTTTGTGCAAAAAGTAAGACAAAACATAGCAGAGAAAGTATGTCAAAAACCACTTTGTGGTCTCTTAACCTTTCGGTAAGAGGAGTATGTTCAACCCTTAGGCTGCAAACCATGAGCATCACTGTAATATATGCTTCACTGATATGTGATAACATTCTCCCTATGCATCACTTTTTATTGTAGCTGGGGAAGGGAAGAGGAGGAAGCTAAAGAAATCCATTTAAAAGAATTGCATATTTCTTTTAGCTGCTGATTTTCCTGACAATTACTAATGAAATACTTCATGGTCCTGTTCTTTTTATGTAAAATATACTCCCAAATACAATCTCTTTCTTCTTCAGCCTCCTCATTTATTTTACACACGTGGACAATTATACACTTACAGCTTCCTGGTACCTCACCATTTTCTCTATCAGACCAATTTATGGTGAAAAGCAAGGTTGTTGAGATAACAGGGATGGGGAAGATGGACAGGTAAGTATGAACTGTATATCCACCCTCTCACACTTTCCTCCACCCCCCCCCGCAATCTCCCTCTCCATCTTCTGATCTTTGTTTCTCTTAAAAAAATAAATGTCACACATTTTTCATTAAGTAGTATAGAAAGAAACTTACCTTTCCACATCCACTTGTCCCTCAGAATACTCTCCTCCACAATGATAGACTGACAAATGATGAGTCTTACAAGTAAGGAATCTTCCTGCCCCTCTTACAGTATAGATTTGCATTCTGCCTTTCATCACCTCTAGCCTCCACCAGTGTCAAAAATGATTGATTGGCTGTTGAAATATTAATACTTTCATCTCCTTTCCATTTTGGTCTTTTGAACTGATGTAAAATGAAATCACAGCCCAATACTGTAAGTGACACGTGACATGAGCTGTCACACCTCCTGATTTCCTACTTCTCTAATCAATCGTTCAAGCATGTCCTTAGGAAGAGCTTCTTCACGTGGACTCAAGAACCGAAGCCCCCCTTCAGGCAGGGAGGACACATTCTACAAGTCTTTTTCTAATTAATTCCTTTCACTCTCTGCACATTATCGCCAGATAAAGCCATCACCAAAACAAACTCAACTACCACTTCTCAAAGACCACTCGAACATCTGCCATTATTTTAGATACTCTGCATTCTCTTGACCATATCAAAATATACCTCCATCTCTCTAAACATCTGCCAGTTCATATCTAGCCACCAGCCCTGTCTCCTTCCTTCATCTCTCCAAGTACTATCCTCACCCTGCTATTATGCAAGCTGATAATTAAGGCAATGTTTTTTATTTGGCTCTCCTTCTAGTTCTTTGTAATTGAATCATATCTAAATGCTTTCTTTGTCACTGCTCCACGATTTATATTTTCCCACTCTTCATCAAGCATATTCCCATTTGGGATCTGATAATGTCACATTTCTTTATTGTACCTTCTATTTCTCTGGCCTTTTTCTTTCTCATTTCTTTAGCAAATACAGTTTTACCACATTCACAACTGCTCAGGGTGCACCTGCAAGCATCAGTTTCCTAAGCTCTTTGAATCACCACGTAACCTTCTTTGTAAGTTCCTCCCACTAACACCTGCTCCTCCATCTTATTAAATACAAACTGTTTGTCTTCACTTCATGCCCTATTTCCACTTGACTATTTCTCATTTTTATCAGCTCTTATCTCCAGCTGGCCAATATTACTTTCCTCCATCATTCACTTGTAAAATTCCTAAGTGCTGTTGTCTAGGGTGCTGGTCCATGCTCACACTTACCTAATACCGTGGTAAAATAAATAATGTTAATTCTATGGCATCCATTGAGGATTGCCATGCAGATGTAATAGAACAGATCTCAACCTAATTTAAAAAAAAAAAAAAAGCTTGCAGGGATGGGCTTAGAAAAGATAAAGAAACCCAGAGTTGACTCTGGCGAAGGGACATGGAGGGCAAAAAGAGCTTCTACATGAGCAGCAAAAGGAAGACAACAGAAAATGTGGGCCTGCTGCTCAATGGGCACAGGCCCTGGTCACAAAGGGTATGGAAAAGGTGGAAGTACTCAATGTCTTCTTTGCCTCAGTGAAGAAGGTAAGACTGGCCATCAGGAATCTGAAGACCCTGCAACCAGGGAGAAAGTCTAGAGTAATGAAGACTTTCTCTCAGTGGAGAATGATTGGGTTAAGGAACACTTAAACCGGACACACAGAAGTCCATGGGACCAGACGGGAGATGCAACAAAGAGTGCTGAGGGAGCTAGGTGATGTCGTTGCAAGGCCACTCTCAAAATTGTCTTTTAAAAGTCAAGGCGATTGAGAGAGGTTCCTCACAACTGAAGAAAGCAAACCACACTCCTATCTTCAAGAAGGGCAGGAAGGAGGATCTAGGGAACTACAAGCAGGTCAGCCTCACCCTGATTCAATCTTAACACAAGAAAATACTTTTTTTACTGTGAGGGTGGTTGAGCACTGCAACAGGTTGCACAGAGACATTGTGGAGTCTCCATCCTTGGAGATACTCACCTAAATGGACACAATCCTGGGCAACCTGCTCTAACTGATCCTGCTTTGAGCAAAGAAGCTGCACTAGATGATCTTCAGAGGTGCCTTCCAAACCCAGGCAGGCTGTGATTGACTGAGTCCCAAATATGAATACTTTTCCAGATCATCTTTCTATATAATAATCCAGACCTATGTATCTTCCATTAGATGCTAGTGGTTTTCATTTGCCAAACCTTAGGCCAACTGTCCTTACTTTCAAAGCCCTCAGTGGACCTGACACTAGCTATAAAGGTATCTACTTCTACCAGAACAAAGCGTGTGTTTTTTTCAGCAAACACAGCTAAGAAAACCGGCACAAAACATGGGACAGCAAATGAAGACATTCACAGTGGAGGGAGTCTGGAACAAACTTGCAAATTGAACCAGATTAAAAATGCCTCGTTAATTTTAAAACAACAAAATTGCTCCTCAGGCTACAGCTTTCCTAGCATTATGAAGAAATTATACAAAAGAGAACCCTATTTAACTTTTACTTACAAAAAATACATCAAAAAGACATTCAGAATTGGGAAAAGCACCATTCCATGAGAAAACCTGCTGGTATTCCAAAACTACTTAAACCACAGTATGAAAGCAGCCCAGAAGGCGCTTTAACGGATTCGATGCTGCCTGCTGGCAAACAGCTATCATGGTGGAACAGAAGCTGGTATGGGCTCCAGAGCCAGCAGCTCTGAAATTATCACTGCAAGATTTTATCTTATCTTCTTCATCAGGGCAGATTTTGCCTGACTCAGAAATCCGGGTTTGTTTTCAATTAAAGCATTAAAAAATGAGGGCAAAAATTTTAATCAAGAAACTTATTTATCCCATAGCCAAAGAATACTATGTGGATTAATAATTTCTGTTCACATGCTTTTGTTGTTTTTGTCAGGGGCAGGAGAGTTAATAGCATATTTGGGCATAAACAGTGAGCACATGACAGTTGAGATGCTCTAAAAGACAGCTCATGTATGACCTTATTTCAGACTAAGACTTGGATCCATTTAGCTGATTTAACAGTGCTACAACAAACAACGTGGATAATTTCCTGCTTTGTCTTAGGTAGAAGAAGCTGGCAGCTACCCTCAGAATGAATCAGAGATTTTTCAGCATTACAATTTGTGGCATAACAAGTGCAGCAAGTATGACTGAGCTTTCTTTCCCCTTTTGTAAAATTACTGTAAATATTTTTCAGTAAACAGGTAACTAACACTATTGTTATTTAATAGGCCTATTTTTCAAACACAGTTATTTTTATTTTACATAGCTACATTTTTCTTTAGGGTTAAATCAGAAGTACAAAAGAAATCATTACTGAAATCATGTAACATAATAAGCCAATGAGAACAGATACTGCGAATTTATATTTCAACTGAGGACAAAATAACAGCGTTCATAAGAATGATTTAGCAGTTTAAAAGGATGTGACATTTCTTAAAAACAGAAGTCCCAATACCCTGATAGGAAAACCTATTAGTACTTAATGCAACATTCTCCGGGCTTCTTTTTTGTCAAACTGCTAAACTTTAATAAAACCAAATTAATATTTTCAGTGAAATAAAAGTTATCTCCTATTACTCTAATAGACACTTAAAAATAGTCTAAATTAAATTGGCAGCTGTGTGTAAAAACTCATTTAATTTTCACAAAAGCTTTTAAGTACTGTTGCAGTGGGAAATCAGTATTACCTAGCTGACATAACAGTGAAATAGTTGGGTGCAAAGCAAAAAAAATAAGTGCAATCAAAGTAAATGAACTGTGATCATACCAGCAGGCCTAGCAAAATTAGCTTTAATCTTGGGAATATTTATGAAGTATATGTGTAATTTTTCATGATAAAATTTCACCTACGGTTCAAGGCATACCAATAAAACACTTTTTGATAGGTACACAAAACAGTTTGATTGGAATTACTTATCTACCAAGCGAACTTACACTAGAAAACAGACAAACTTCACAACCAAACAGAATGTTTCTGTCTCAAATTCTGATTTCACATCTGCTTATTAGGACTCTCTCTTGAGTGAATTAATTATCATTAAGGAACCACACACGTTGTATCCAGTCCCATTAATAATATATTTTAAAATAACCCATTCAGGTATCTTGGCAGGCATGGCAAAATTAGTATTTAATATTTCTCTACTGAACTAATTAGGATGAACATAAAATATGAAATACAGGATTTGTAAAAATATTTTCTTTTGAAATTACACATAATTATAGTCTTTTTCAGCTCTGTGTACCTTTTAATATGGTACTTAATCTCTATTCTCTTCTGTGAAAAATGTGAAATAATAGCAGGACCTATAAAGCTTTTCTTGTACCAATGAGCTGAAGAAAACTCATCTGTATTTAATGCAATATTCCCTTTGTATTTGTCATTATGAACACATTTATAGTATAGAAGTCGCACTAGATTACATTTTGCATAAATATTTTCTATACATTATTCACTACAGTTTCCATATGTCAGTCATTTCAAACCTCACCAAATAATTTTGGGTCTGTTAGAATCAATTTGACCTTTTTGATTCCCTCTTT
>NW_008824808.1:5106694-5112673 GCF_000699105.1 Pygoscelis adeliae
CATTATATTAATTTTTTAAACAAAAACATTTCTTCACTGAATACTAATGATCAGCGTTCATTCTGCAACAAGTAGAATGGCCACCACATCCCTGTGCATCTTCTTTCATTTTTCTGGTCTTCTTTTTGTCCACCTGACAAGCCATCTGTCAGCAGAGCTTTGTGGTGGAGTACCTAAAACCCTCATGACCATTAGACAAGCAACCATTTTTCTCCTATATAAACATTCCTACTTCAGTAAGGACCATACAAGTCCTCAAGAGAGCATTTGCTGAGAGCAAGATCCACTTCAGAGAGAGATTTCGGCAATGGAAGTAGAAAATATGCTACCACATATAATAAAGAACAACACGGGGAGAAAACTGATGAGATAAAAGAGGCAAACAGACAAAAGTAGGAAAGATTTGGAATTTCCTTGGAAAAGAGGCTTCCGCTTTACTAACAAGGCAACATACACCTTGCAATAAGCATCTGCTAGTTACAAATGCCAGTGAAGAGAAAATTAAGTAATTAAGGTATCCACAAACAGAATACAGAATAAACGTGGGAGAAGAAAACACGACTTCTTCTGGTCGGGTACTACGCTATTTAAAGTCACAGTTTTGGAAGTACCTGTTCAGTGCCTGGCTTTTGGTGCATTAAGTGGCCATGCAAAGGAGGCCCTCTGCATCCTATGGGAGGCATGAGCCAAGGCAGCTAGGCTGGAAGAAGAACTGAAACCCTCAAAAGAAAGGTCCAGGCCAAAGCAACTCATTTCACAAGATGGAATGAGAGAGACTCTGGTAATGATTGCTCTCTGACACTCGGTTCTGATGGTTTTTTTAAATGATACAAAACAGCTTATAATGCTGTCACCGTGGCAAGTCTACAACTGTTCCCATGGTATTGCTGAATTACCTTGTTGCTCCTTCTGAAAACCAAAAAATGATATGGGATATCTCACTTCAGACAGCAGCCCCTTCTCTTCATGCAAACTTCTCATATGTTTGGTGGTCTTTTCTCCACCAAAATCATACCATCTCCATACATGTAAATATTTTTCCCCAACTGTGAAAATATCATATTATCAGAAGATCAATTTAATTGGGAAGATACATTGTTAAAACTGTATTTGGTTGTAAATTCTTGGTTTTCTTTAAATACAAAATTCCACCTAAAGTAAATGTGAAGTGGCAAGTGGAAAGATACCTTATGTGAAAAAGAAATGTTGCCTTACAGAGCAGAGGAGGAGATAAAAATCTACTGTATATGTAGAAGGTGATGTTCTGGTGCTAATGTAATCTAACATAACCAAGAAGCAGAAAGCAAGGGGAAAGATGAAAATTCCAAACTCTCAGAAAATTTTCTCTCTTCTGATTATTGTTGCCTGCTCTAATTTCAGTAAAGTTTTTATTTTGAGAAGGCAGTGGTAGGGAGGAAAAGGAACGCAAAAACAGGCAACACAGCAAAAGAAGAATTTAACTTACAAAAATTGCAAAATCATCTACTTTTCATTTTTGCAACAAATTCTGTAAACCTAGCCAAATTCTGTGCTTAGTTAAAAACAGAACAAGTAAAAATAGATGCTAGAAACCAGGCAAGATACCACAAAAGTGAAGCCAAACAATGAATTCGTATAAAATCATGGAATATTCTTTGTGAATGATAACACTGTGGAATAACTCGGGATGATTTATCACCAAAATAAAGTTGGTCTTCCTAGAATGCATCAGATAATAGTGGTTGCTGGTACTGACGGTAGAGTTGAACTTCCTCAGTGGTTATTTTTTGTGGTTAAGGGAAAATGTTTGCGTACCCTATCAGTAGCTCATGCAGGCTATCAAGTACCTCACTGTATTCTGGTATTTCATGACAGCAGATTTTAAACTAATTCTTGTGAGCATGCTTGATGTTAAATTTTATACCTGCTATCAGCCTGACATTAATGTTTTCGTTGGGCTTTTTGAGATTTTGCGAACTATGCTTTCTGTCACTAATCCAAGATGTTACATTAAAACTTTCAAATTTTGATGGCAATAAATTATAATAGAGAACAAATTCAAATGGTCAAAGGAAGCTTAGGGTATGAGCTACTTTCTGTGTTTTACTTACCCTCTCTTTTGCCAATTTTTCTATGCTAACTTCCTTACAGATTATTCTTTCTTTTGGCAGTTAAAATGAGCTCGCTTCTCAAAAATAATGAAAAGTAAAACTAAAAAGATACCCCTCTTTCATACAAATGCCTGGAAGCCGGCACTATTGGTAACCACTGAAGCCCCATTTACATATGCAGTTGTGAGGAGCTCTGCACAGCACTGGGTCATTCCACTTGGATGATGCAAACCCGCTTCAGCTGCTGTGGCTGTTTGCAGGCGTGTGCTGGTTTTGGCTGGGATAGAGTTAATTTTCTTCATAGTAGCTGGTATGGGGCTATGTTGTGGACTTGTGCTGGAAACAGTGTTGATAACACAGGGATATTTTCATTGCTGCTGAGCAGTGCTTACACAGAGTCAAGGCCTTTTCTGCTTCTCACACCACCCCACCAGCGAGCAGGCTGGGGGTGCACAAGAAGTTGGGAGGGGACACGGCTGGGACAGCTGACCCCAGCTGACCACAGGGATATTCCACACCATATGACGTCATGCTCAGCATATAAAGCCGGGGGAAGAAGGAGGAAGGGGGGGACGTTTGGAGTGATGGCGTTTGTCTTCCCAAGTAACCGTTAGGCGTGATGGAGGCCTGCTTTCCTGGAGATGGCTGAACACCTGCCTGCCGATGGGAAGTAGTGAATGAATTCCTTGTTCTGCTTTGCTTGTGTGCGCAGCTTTTGCTTTCCCTATTAAACTGTCTTTATCTCAGCTCACGAGTTTTCTCACTTTTACTCTTGAGTGAGCAGCTGTGTGGGGCTTGGTTGCTGGCTGGGGTTAAACCATGACAAGGTGGTTAAGAAAGGAGCTTGCAAGCCTCCAGAAATACGGCAGAGAAGGAAACCTCCAACATTAAGTGCTGTACGAGACAGTCTAAACATGCTCCTGTATTCATATACACTTAATGCCTCCTGGCCAATTTTAGCATTTGTTCTGTCACTGGGATTTAAATAGGATACTTTGTGAGGACTGTCAGGATTTGGTCTACTCCCACTCATGCCAACAAAAGGCAAGGCCTAGGCCTCAATTAAGGAAATACTTTCTACAACTTCTATTTTAACTACATCTCCTAAGTTAACAATTTGTTCCACGTTAAATGATAGATTACGTGCTACTGTGCAAGACAACACAGTAAAGGTTTGCCATATCAGAAACCTCATAGGATAAGCTCATAAAAGTTTCTGCCCCCAAAACATGAATCAAAAAACCCCCAGAACTATGCGTTTGATTTCATCCACCAAAGTTAGTATTTTCTAGCAAAAACTAAACTACCAAATGTATTCAAAAATGGAACAGGGCTTTCAAGTTGTAGAGACTACTATGGTCAATAGAGTCCTTTTTTTCCAATTAATCCCCTGAACTGGTGTTAACATGAGCAGAGCAATATTGAATATACTCTAATCTCTACCTATGAGCATAAAGGCAGCCAGCCTAGGTCAGGATCTTGTTTCTGACAGTGGACAAAAGGGATGTGCACAGAAGAGATCACAGCAGGGTCACTATATAAAATAAATTTTCCAGTGCTTCCCATTCTGCAACTGAGGGACCTTCTGCAGCTGAGGCAATCGTGGTTTCTACACACATCATGGATGTAGCAAGAATTTCTCTTCTGGGGACTTTTCCAGTCTCGCCTCGATTCCACGTGAAGTTTTAGCATCCACAGCAACTGTCAGAATGGACATCCCTAGCTTACATAGGTATTCTGTGAAACCCTCCATAAATGAGTCAGCTGTTAATTTCATTTGATGCTCATTAATTCCCATATCTGAAAATGTGGAGAACTACTACCTCCTTATGAAACGTGTGATTTTACACCACCCTACCATATCAGCTCTTTGGTAGTCCTTATTTCACACTGAAGAACTTATTCAGGTTTTGTTTAATTGGGGGAAACTGTTCTGTACTTTTCCAGAATACATTAGGAGAACTTAGAAACCTTAATTCACAAACATCACAGCACATACTCACTTGAGCATCTGCAGAGCTAGAAACACGAAGTTTAAAAATAATAGTTAAAAGTTATATTTTAACAGTTGGTATGTTCAAAGTTTTGAATCTCTTAAATCCTCCACAGAATCAAGTCAAATTTATATTAGTGCCAAAGAAATTAAACTGAACTCCAAAATGGGTGAGGGTTATTCATAGCAATGCAAGTTATTGGACGTGACATCACAGAAATCTCTTAACATGATTAAAATAGAATTCTGTACTACACAAAAAATAAGTAAGGGAGTATTAATTTTCTTGGTGTATGAAACAGAACTGAAGCTGAATGATCCTTTCATTATTTTTTCAGTTTCATTGTTCTTGCACCAATAATAAAATTAAATAAAATAGTTACTATTGCTATTTCATGAGTTAGTATGACAGCCTGTCTCTTTAAATTAATTTAATTCTGGAGGACAGAGGATAATAAGCTTTTGCAGTTCTGACCACAGTTCTGATTATGAAACCCACTTCAAATGGCCTCACAAACCCAAATATTAATATAAACAAATCATTTCACTTTTCTTGGGTCACCATCTCTGATGTGGATCTGTTAAAATGAGTAGCACTTTCATGAAAATTTTTTCATGCAAGCTACAACCCAAGACAAATTGAAATCTTGAAAACTTCTCAAAATACATAGTAAACCAGATATATTTCTCCACCTGATGAACATGAAAAACATGAAGCAAAGTTTTAAATCAGGAGACTGACATAAAAAGAATAATATATAGGGTTAATATTGGTGTAGACAGCAGCTAGTAGGTGAACAGTCTTGCAAAAAACTGAGAATATACCCGAACAGTGAGTAATTGCATAATGGCTTTGCTATTTACCTTATTCAATTATTCACTTTGCACTGAAAGCATGGATGTTGCCTAATTATTAAGAAAGCAAAGAGACAAGCAGCACACAACATCAGTTGATTATATTTTATATATCCAGTTGCATTCTTTACATAAATATAAATTGCTTAATTGGCTAATTCAGTAGACCTTAATATGCCATTGCTGCAAAGGTGATCAACAGCAACCTTCTTGGCAATTATATGACAGAAAAACAGAACAGGCTGTAGCTGAAGCATTAATCACTTCAGTTTATCCTTTCATCCTGCCTGTGTTGGAGGAAAAAAACTAGGAAGTTAAATATAATGTTCTGAACTTATTTTAATAATACCACTTATAATTTAACATGATAAGCAGTAGTCCCTATTCCAACTTAAAACTGCCTTTCTTGAAACTAGGCTTTGAAATGTTCATGCATTTTCTTTCTGCACACTCTGCACAACAGCCTCTCTCTTCTATAAGGTTACTCTTACACACATATGCAGAACAGTGTGTATATTAGAGAAAAAAATATTAGCAAGAGTATCGTGTAAGGGAAGATGACCGGCCTGGCTGAACGGGGAGCTTTTGCTGGGACTCAGGAAAAAAAGGAGAGTTTACCGCTTGTGGAAGAAGGGGCAGGCGACTCAAGAAGAGTACAGGGATCTCGTTAGGTCGTGCAGAGAGGAAATGAGAAAGGCAAAAGCCCAGCTAGAACACAACCTGGCCGCTGTCGTTAAAGACAACAAAAAAAGTTTTTAAATATATTAATGACAAGAAGAGAGCCAAGGAGAATCTCCATCCTTTATTGGATGCGGGGCGGAATATTGTCACCGAGGATGAGAAAAAGGCTGAGGTACTTAATGCCTTCTTTGCCTCAGTCTTTAGCAGGCAGACCAGTTATCCTCAGGGTATTCAGCCCCCTGAGCTGGAAGACAGGGACGGCGAGCAGGATGAACCCCCCATAATCCAAGAAGAAGCAGTCAACGACCTGCTACACCACCTGGATGCTCACAAGTCTATGGGGCCAGATGGGATCCACCC
>NW_008824808.1:5113942-5131247 GCF_000699105.1 Pygoscelis adeliae
GATAGGATGAGAGGAAATGGCCTCAAGTTGCGCCAGGGGAGGTTTAGATTGGACATGAGGAAAAATTTCTTTACTGAAAGAGTGGTTAAACATTGGAACAGGCTGCCCAGGGAAGTGGCTGAGTCCCCATCCCTGGAGGTATTTAAAAAACGGGAGATGAGGCGCTTAGGGACATGGTTTAGTGGGCATGGTGGTGTTGGGTCGACGGTTGGACTCGATGATCTTAGAGGTCTTTTCCAACCTTAATGATTCTAAGATTCTATGATTCTATTAAAATAATAAATTGTGAATGAAGTTTTTTAAAAAAAACTAATAACATTTTATGACAGCAGATGACCTGATGACATGTTGGCTTGGCTGCAGGCACCCTATCAAGTGTAGCAAGGGAACAAGAACTGAACATAGTAGAGAAATGATGCACTTCCCCATCAGGGGCAAAATGAGAAAGCCAGTTGTCCATAAAGCAGTAGTAGACTGTCTGATCCATACTAGCTTTGCGTTAGTAGTTTTCCAAATTTGTTTACTTGCTTATCATTATAGATGAAGGAACAGTGCTATGATGCAGCCAACCAGGAGTAGTGAAGTTGAGAAAATGTATGCCTGAACATACATTAATGCCACGACATGACAGCAAAGTTTTCAGAGCAAATGAAATTATTGGAACTATGCAATCTATCCACTTCTTTTTTTCCTATTTTGATTAGTAACCTTCTGCTGTGTTTATTGTGAACCAGAACACTTCTATCATCTCTGAGGGATACAGATACTCTCTTTACTTGAATATATTTTCTGTTCTTGGAAAAAGTCAGTATTCCAGCAAAGGTGCATACATTTCTTAACTTACATTTATTTTTCTGCAAATACGAAGTTTGGACTTTGGACTAATTATACAAAGTGGCTAAATGCTGGAAAATTAGATAGGTCATTTTGTGTGAATGAGTGTTGTCAATTAAGTGCCTGCTTCTAACACAAGACCAGAGGTAAATTCCTAGTGAAGGTCTAGCTGCGTACCTGTTAACAAACGAGCTTAGGTATATTTAGTAGAAAGAGTCTGAGACAAACTCATCCGCAGTTCTCTGCCTGCCTATCAATGCCACAGGAAAACAGGGCATGTGTCTACATACTGACTCCTGCATTTTACAGCACGGCATCATGGTGAAAAAAAACATTTTTATCAAAGGGCAGCCCTCTCCCAGGTAGTAAGTGCCAGCAGAGAGATCAGAAGCATCTGGGGATGGTAACACCTTAAGCTGTTGAGCTACAATCTGCCGGAACTCATTTGTCAGAGTCCGGAGGCAGCAGGAAGCTGCCATCGTCTCTCCAGATGCGGGTCAGACGAGATTTGTACAATTCCACGGGCCTGAGGGATGCAGTGTCCTTTTCAAGGCTGTTTTCCCCCCTCAACCTCTTGGCTTTCAATGTCAGTTGTAACTAAAAGCAAAAGTTAAAGATTAAGTCACAGTAAAAGGGTTTCTCTCTACCCCTAAAATAGAAAAGGAAAACTAATGCAGTCCATAATAGGTCACTTGTCTCTTCCCTCAGAGCTATTTTAATTAATTTTCACAAAGCAGAGCTGGTTTTAGGGGACCAGCTGGGAGCAGACTGCGGCCCGGCAGCAGGACACCTCCTCCTCCTCCTCGCCACCCCTGTGCTCCGGAGCAGCAAGGGAAGCAGCCGGGGAAGGGGACCAAGCCCTGCAGCCCTGCTGCAGCCCAGGGGCAGGCAGCGGGGCAGGCAGCCGGGCAGGCAGCCCCACCAGAGCTGCCTGAGGAGCAGAGTGTGAACCGGACCAGCCAGAAAACACCTACCACGACCATGTAAAACAGCATCTTTAAGTCCCCAAACACAGATTTATGAAAATGTAGTGTAAAGGTGTGAATATTTCAGAGGAAGTAAGGTTGAAATCTCCATAAATGGTCTCTTCTTTTGGTGGATTGCATGTATTATTATTTTTTTTTTAAATCAACACCTGTTAAGAATTCTCTGAGAAAAACAGGAGAATTATAGCAGATTTATCATCAGAAATCTTAGGATGTCCACTTCAGATTCAGAATGATTGTCTAGCATGCTATTAGATAAGTAGGATAGATTTGCTTTCTTATAATAAATAGAACAGTAAATTAAGATTACAGCATTTTAAATGCAAATTTTACAAAACACACTTTAAATTATAAAAAGCATTCACAAGCTCTATTCTGAAGTTATACTCACATAAGCAAAGATAAGAAGACAAAATAAGTTATTTCTACCCTAGCTATCTTTTTTAGAAACCATTTACCCTGTAAAACCATACCCTTAAATCACTTGAATTTACACTTCAGAGATTTAGGAAGTACTAGATGTTTAAAAGTCTCTTTCACTAGCACTACTAGATACATATACAAAGAGGTTCCCTGGTTTTGTTACCCTAATGCCTTCATGACAAACAGGAGGAAGAGACTGAATGACTGGTCACAGGTCTGGCAAAAATACATCATCTTTAAATTACACCACTTCACATCGTTGTATTTTTATTTGCCAAAGGTCATCTACTGCACAAACAGCATCTTCAAAGATGATTGTTCTGAGAAGGTAACTGAACAAATACTTGACAACTGATAAGAAATTAGGTGGTTTTGATTTAATAAAGCTACCAACTGCAATTTTGTAATACAAAGCCAAACAAAATAAGCCTGAAACTTGCAACAGAGTGGATTAATACGGAGGTGAATTAGCAAAGCAGGTTTTGTTACAAACTATAGCTAATAGGTAGAGTTATCTAATATACTAAGTATAGCTAATGCATTTATTACCTACGTGCAATAAATACATCAGCAAATGAGCTGCTGAGATACACGTGTATATATGTGTACACATATACACACGCATGCAACTGTCAACAGAATGGACCACTGAAAGGGAGCTTACCATTCTTGGTTCCCTACTCCTATGAACGCCTTTAATACCACCCAGGACTGATGGCATTCACCAGTGTCCAGGCTCTCTAATGCACCTGTTCAGAGCAGCAGAGTAGCAGCACACAGATTGGAACGGTACCTTCTTTAGTCTACATCTCTGTAGCCCAAAAAACATGTCTGGAAACTAATCTGACCTACAACAGTTGACAAGCCCCTGCCCTTTTCTCCCCACCCTTCTTTTTGTACCAGGCAGCTAAAATCAGAGGTCAAAAGCACTATAGATACATTTCCACCACAGGGACCATGGAGTGGGGGAGCAGCTTTGAAGTCAATATGAAGCTTTCTTCCTCTAACAGGGTAGGCAGAATTTGCAGCCAGCCAAAAAAAGCCAGATCTCGTGTGTCAGAGGAAATAATCTTGCCTTAAATTATAAAAAAAAAAAAAAAAAAAGGGAAGAAAAATAAATGTCTGGACTGGAAAATGATAAAACCAAAGAACTTTCAGTGTAGAATTTGTAAAGTCTATTTGAAGGCTTAAAGCAAGAGGCCCAGTTGTTGGTTTTTTTAATAAATTCATTACTTTTGAGATTGAAGAATGGATACAAACCCACATTTATACAGACACACTACTGCAGAACTATGTATATATATCACTATAGTAGAAATAGTTATACTGCAGTTGCCTGTACCAAGAAATTATGCAAACATACAGCACTTCGTATGCAGTCATTTTGTGTTTGTTACTTGAGTGATTCAAATCAGAGTTAAAATTTGGTGCATTATCTGACATTTGTGATTGGTATTAAAAAAAGTAACATCTTCATGGATTAGTTAAGCAAAAGCCAGCAGCCTGCAGTAGCAAACAATGTCATACAGAAACTGAGGGAATACATGTTTTATCAGGTGAGCCATCTCTTTTGTATTTACAATCCAATCCAACTCCAATTTTACTTGTGAAGTACAGGTGAAGTTAGAAAGGCCGGCTTAATCGTCTTGAGATGTGCAAGGCTACTGCAATAAGCCAAAAAATGGCAACAAATTCAGAAGAGAGATAACTATCCAAATAGCCACTCCAAAGAGCTAGAAAGTTTCACAGGGAGAGTGAAAGTTTCAGAGGAACAACTACAACACGATCTAGCAGTCCCAGCAGGCTAGGTCCACTGTTGGAGGCTCTCCTGCTCTGTGTTACTCTTCTGCTGGCCTTCGTTTAGATCGACTGCTTCCACGTTTCAGCCTGGTCTTGTGAAAGCCGTAGGCTCTGTGAGAAGGGGTGACACAAGCTACCACTGCACTCAAAATGCTCTTGTGCATGCAATCTTCTTTCAGGTAAGAAAGGAGAACTACTTCACACCAGTGTTACGAAAATTCCCTTTCCTATTATATCTACCAGTCTTTATAGTATGAAAGTGTATTAACTTTGTTAATATATGCATTAGTCCACATTATACACTGTTGTGCAATAAAGTACTGGAATTTACTGGAGACTTTGGTAATGTTTATGCTAAAGCGAAACAAACCAAAGCTGGAAATAAGGACTTTGCTTCTTGGAAGCTTAGAGCTGTCCATGAAGGATAAAGGATACCCCTGGAGAACCAAGATAATGCCACCATCCTAGCCCCTCTAACACATCTTTGAAACCCTCCCGGTGTCATCTGGCATCACAGATAAGTAACTCTAGCAAGACTGACTCCAGGCATGTCTGAATCAATAGACAAGCAACAAGAATGCTGCAGAAATAGAGTTGCTTTGCAAAGTTTTATTATGATTAGTACTCACTAGGGTGAGGGCTAGTGATTAGTCAAATCGTGTTGCACCTGAACATTGAATGTGTAAAACTACATTTGGGGTGCCCCAATTTGGCTGGGACACCTCATGCGCATGAATAAATACTTACCTTCATAATTCTCTACTTTGTGCCCTAGCCTGTCTCCTCAGTTGGCACCAGCCATTGCTGTACCTGCTCCACAAGGAGGGAAAACCCACCACAGGGAGCAGATGCTTCCCATCTTCTACGCTCGAAGGCTGCTAATGGGCTTCTTCCCAGGTATTAGGCAAGTCCACAATATCACAGTTATCAGTATAAAGGGAAAGTAATTTCCAGGAGAATGGGTGATATTACAGATCCAAGTGTTTGTCCATGATTCATCAAATTCATGTGTGAAAGACAATTCCTATTTCCTCTCACAGGACAAAGTACTTTGAGGAGAATATTCATGCAGACTGAAAATAACCATTGTTTAGAAGTTTATTATTAATTTACACTACTTCTGTTCATTTTTCAGTTTTTATTTACAAAAGAAGAATAAAAGGCCAGGTAAATACTTGCTTAGAGTGCATGAAAGTCACTTTACTGGGCCAGTTAACCACAGCTAACCTAGTTCATTTACTCCAGCCATCTACTTTATTTACACAATACCAAAGCCTTTTTAAACTCTTGGAATATGTTAAATAATTTTGCTACAAAAAGTCCTTAGAGAGAATTTGCAGAAGCTATTTTTGAAAACGGGGTGTTTCTTTTCTGTGTTACTTTCCTGAAGATACTAAGCAGGATAGATTCACAATATCAATACATAAAATATCATGTATGCTTTTTAATCACAGTACCAAAAAAAAAAAAATTGTAGTTAAAAAAAAGATTTATGCTTTTTTACCCCAGCCTGAAGCAAGGTGAATAGCTGAAATGCAAGCCAGTGTGAAAATGCAGCAAAAGTGTACAATACTATGTATTAATCACTATTTTAAAAATAAACATGGTAAGATTTGAATATGGTACATTTAAGGAATATGGGTTTTGGAGATCATAGAATAGTTTGGGTTGGAAGGGACCTTTAAAGGTCATCTAGTCCAACCCCCCCTGCAACGAGATCTTCAACTTGATCAGGTTGCTCAGAGCCCCGTCCAACCTGACCTTGAAAGTTTCCAGGGATGGAGCATCCACCACCTCTCTGGGCAATCCATTCCAGTGTTTCACCACCTGCACTGTAAAAAAATTTCTTCCTTATAACCTAGTCTAAATCTACCCTCTTTTGGTTTAAAACCATTACCCCTTGTGCTATCGCAACAGGCCCTGCTAAAAAGTTTGCTCCCATCTTTTTTATAAGCCCCCTTTAAGTACTGAGAGGCTGCAAGAAGGTCTCCCCGAAGCCTTCTCTGCTCTAGGCTGAACAACCCCAACTCTCTCAGCCTTCCTTCATAGGAGAGGTGTTCCATCCCCCTGATCATTTTTGTGACCCTCCTCTGGACTGGCTCCAACAGGTCCATGTCTTTCCTGTGCTGAGGGCTCCAGAGCTGGACGCAGTACTCCAGGTGGGGTCTCACCAAAGCAGAGCAGAGGGGCAGGATCACCTCCCTCAACCTGCTGGCCACGCTGCTTTTGATGCAGCCCATACCTACATACATTCTTCCATTTTTGTTACACATTATTAACATGTAGTACTACTGGGTATTTCAAAATGACATTCCCACTGGTCTGAATCAGTGCTTACCGAATGAAATCTAAGTGCTATTATAAATAGACAACTATGCTTTTAATATCGTCCCAGAAAGTATGACTGAATCCAGTTACCTAAGTATGAGAGCAAGGGCTTTAGTCCTTTGGTTAGATCACATCTCTCAAAAGCACTAATTCTGTAACCAATATTTGTTCAGGCAGTCATTTCTCAACCCATTCATTTAGAGAATATACATATGTATAGGTTGAGTTCAGGCATAAAGCTCGCAACACAAAACATGCAATTGCTGTATCACATTTTGAAACTAAGTGTATAAACGCTAGCTTTGACACCATATATCCGTGTATTCAGAGTTTGAACAATCCTTTGCAAAACTGGCATTGTAATTTTAGTATCTACATTTGTCCCCTACACCTTGTTTCATTTTTGCGATACACTTAATTCAAGACGGAGTCATAAAATTAATGCTACTTTACAAGGGTGCTTAAACCCCTACCTAAGTCTAAGCTTAACAAGAACCGAGAAAAATCGAGGTATACTCAAACAGAATAACTCCAATTATTAATTGCAAGAACATAGCTTTTTAGAATGGCATATTTACTGCATTAACTAGGATGCCATTACTGTTTTGTTGTCTTAAAATCCAGTTGAATCATCAGCAGTATGACTTGCACAAAGATCAAACTTAACATTTCATTTTTGAAACAACTGATTTTAGTGTCCTTAGCGTATGTAAGAAAAGAGGTTAATGCAGTAAGGAGGAACTTCTTCTATCTGAAGGCACTGCTGCATCACTAGACAAATAGATTGCTTTGTTGCTTTCAACTATAATGCCTATGTTAATTATTATACTCTCAAGACATCCTGGTATGATGAAAATTGGGTAAAATCTTGTATGAGCTGGTGGGCAAGGCATACTCTCTTCATCTGGAATAAATGTGAGAGAGAATTAAGCTTCTCAAAGTGAGAAATTAAAGAACAATATGAACTACTGGCTCAACCACAGCCTGTAAAAAGCTGACTAGAGGTGGAGCTGTATGGGCCTTGGCTGAAGGTTGAATGCTACCTTAAGCATCCAGGTGTGGTTTGCAATTGCTCTGATATTTTGGTCATCGGCAGAGAAAAATGTCGGGGTGCTAAGGATACTCTGAGAAAAGCATAAATAGCGTGCTTCCCACAGTCCTGACAAAACTTCTTTGCTTGCAGCTGGGACTGTGCGCTCTGGCCTACAGCACTGATTTGTCCTCTCTGGCATGCTTCCTGGCTCTGAAAATCTGAAAATCCTTCAAGAAAAGACGACCGTAGGTGCTGGCTCACAGATGCTTCAGGATTCTAATCACACTTTCCCAGAGCTTCATCCTTGCGGACACTGCATTTACAGCTCATCTCTCCTGAGGCATGCACACACAAAAGTTAAGCGAATAGACTTTTTGGGTACTATACGTAGCCCTCTAGAAATCATTCTCTCTATATTTTAAATAGTACAGGATGTGCACAGCTCTAGACAAAGCAGTGAAACACCCACTTTGCCACTTCCCTGCAGGTGTTTCACTATTTCCTAATTGAATAATTTTAAGGTTCAGAAAACAGGATCCCAGTCTATACACATTGCTTTTTCTCTCCCCCTCTTTTCTCAGCTGCCAGTTTTTGTTATGATTTGTTATGCAATTACAAGCACTCATCTGCAAAGAAAACATTCCTATCTGTTCCTTTCTTTTGCCCATGCTTTTTCTGCCTCTCGTTTCTTCCGAGACCTATTTTCGTAGCTGAGTCCCCTGACTAGCCTAACTGAGAAATCAATACTTGCTTTTGTTACTTCTCCCTAAGGATGCAACTTGAAAAGTTGATTTGTACAAGATAATTGACATCCTTTTGTCCACTGATATTCCGTCTGAAACAGGATCAAAGTTTAAAAACTAAACTAAAGCACCTCCACCCTCCCCCGAAGCTTAGTAACAATATCCATCACAAAAATTTATCCTGACACTGTCTTGCTGTTTTTATCTGAACAAAGAGGCAAAATGCAGCAGGGGATGCAACCTGCCCTCTTAATGAATCTGTTAGTTAAATTTGCATGCTGACCCAGAGAGTCCTGGGCAATCCTCAGTACTGAGCAGAATAACAATTCTTAGGATTGTCACAGTAGCCCAGAAAGTCGAAGTAGAACAATTTTGTGGAAAAGAATTAAACAGAGAGAAACTTGTAATTATTGAAAATGTTTTCCTCATTGTTGAGATGCTTATTTACAAGATTCGTAAATAAAGTGGTGTCAAAGAAACGTTAATTTTTCCCCAAAAGGCATCTTGGTAACCCTGAATACTGCCAATGGTTTGGGTTAAAAAAAAAAAAAGGGTAATGATGTGATTGATACGATACTCTAAACATTCAAAGCCTCAAACCATACAGTATTGGTACTTGGAATGTTTAACTGAAAAAAGTACTTGAATTTGGCTAAAGTATATTTTTAGAAGCTGTAACTATTTGAAACACTGTTTAAGCTACTTAGATCTGCATCTCTAGATGTTACTTTTTGGTTTTATTAGTGTGTCTTTCAGTGTATGAAAAAAATCAATTTATTAACATTTTCAGATGATTATTTAAATCTGTTTATTTTCTTCAGTATTTAAAATAACAGCATATAAAAGCTGAGCAGTGTAGTTTTGAAAGTTAAATAAACAGCTGCAATATAAAATTACATAATAACTATGTTACATATAGTAAGCTACTTAGAATTGTCCACGATTGAATATACTCGTGGATAATTAAGATAAATGGTTGATTAAAATATGATCCCGATCAAGAATTCTAGAACTCTGACCTGGAACTTCACAGAGCTGCAGGGAAGCCAGCTGAGATTTGAATTATAAAGGTATACACAAAAAAAAACAGAAGTGATGCATATATCAGTCATGCTACTACAGTTTTCATTTCCTACTATGGTTTTCATTCACTTAAAGCACTTTTTTTGGTGTAAATTTGAGGCAACCAATATCAGTGTGGTAATCAGCCACCCATGCCTATCTCTCCCTAAATCTGTGTCTAGCTCCATCATTTTACATAAAAATGGTGACTGCTTCCTGGATGGACAGAGTTTTTAGTTCTATGAGAACTCCCAAAAAGTCCAAGATTGTTAAATAAAAACATGTAAAGAGAAGTCCTCAATGTTTACCTATCTCCCTAAGCATTTGCAATCATCTTCTCGCCCACACAGTTCTCCTATTAGCTGTTTATTTTGCCACAGTTGCAATCTTTCAAACACTTAATTCTGTACAATGCTGAGATCAGATCAGCTTACCCTCGCTTAAAGCCAGCTACTCGAGTAAGCTTCCTAGCCACTGGAGGGAGGAATCAATTATTTAGTTGAGGTAAAATGCCACCAAATTCTAGATACATTTTCCCAAGAGAGGAACAATTTAGCACTTCTTATGATAATATAACATAATTCCAATGTCCTTCTTGCAAAGTTAATGGTTATAGCGTGTCTTGACTGACACTGCAAGCCATTTTCTCTCTCCTTTTTTTAATAAAGCTTGAAGAATACAGATTTTTTAGATCCCATGACAGAACTCTTCTAATCTGTGGTGACATTCTTCCCAAGGATCAGTAAAAACGTGAACAGATGCATAATCGATTTTGCTCTCCCATACATTAATGGATTTTCAATAGTATTCTACAAAACAATTAACAGCTTCTTTATTCCAAATTAAAATTAGCATTTTAGCTTCAAGACTACCATACTACTAAAATAAAAGTAATCCCCTCCCCCTCCAAACAGCAGAAACTTTTTTCACTTTTGTTCAATGCCCAAACTTGAGGAACAATGTTTGACACAGTAATGATTCCTCCATTGTTTCATAACTTTAATGTGGATTACAGTACTTCTAAAAGAACGTTAAAATTAATAATTCCGCTGCAATGATCTGACCCAAATTATTAGAAATTATTTCTAGTTATTTTAGAGATATAATTCATAGCAAAAAGAAAACCTTTTCTTTTGATGCAAGACCTACTCCCATAAGAAGCAGACTGTCAACGTATCTCTTATTGTATTCACTTCAATATTGGAGTGAAAAATGCCACTTTTTTTAGAGGAACGATGATCTATTCTACACATCTACCAGCATGCTGAGTTCACTATAACACATCTATTGATAAGAGCTGTTTGCTCTCATTCTTTGTCCTTTCATATTCAGTTATTTTTTCCCTGGATCTTATACAAAAGACTACTGTTGCTTTCTCTGACAATTACAAGCTTTGTCATCAGATATAAAGTTCTGCTATTTTTAAGACACTAAATAAATTGAGCCCTCCATCCTACTAGAAAATGTATGATCTTTTATTTGGGATTACATTTCCAGGATTTATTTGCCCTATCTTTGAGTCCCAACTCAACTGCCTAGAACAAAATTTGATGGTCCATGGCAATAGGGCTGTAAAAACCCACTCTTCTGAATAGTAGTGACAAGTGGAAAATAGTTTATAACCACTTTGTCATTTAACTTGAGAATTGTTTTTATGAAAAATAATTACATTTTGCAGCAAAAATAACTTCCTCTCTTTCTAGGGTAAAAACGTAATTTTCCAATTATGAACTTAATAACCAACTGTAAACCAGTAAGGCTGTATTCCCACGTCTAAAGAAAATTCTATCTGGCTGCACACAGGAGCAGAATGAAAATTAACTTTTTTTTTTTTAGTGATTCTTTTCTTCAGTCATATGCCAAAACCAAACTAGCAATAAGTATGCGAATTGCACTGTACCAGTGGAAAAAAAACCCAACAAACAAACCACCTTATCACGAGTAGTAGCAATGACTCATTGGAAAGACAGATAACTCAGGATAACCCAGATAACCCTGGTGAACTGTGTGAAAGACTTTAAAAATCCCCTTTTAAAGCAACAGCAGGCAGGCTGCAAAAGAAGCAAGCAATCTAACCCTAGCATTCAGCCTCACAGGCTCCAAAATACTTTGGACGGCCTGTTCCTTCCAGCTGCTAGAGGCAAGTGGAGCTTCAAATTCATAAGATACTTTGTATTCAGAGACTGATATGAAAGGCAAAAATTCTTTACAAAAATCTAAGCAGCAAGGAAGGGAAGTCTCTAACTGGGCATTTCCCTAAAATCTCTTATTAGTACAGATAATACGTTATCTTTCAGTAATTTTAAGTGGCTGGTTAGTTATTTGGCTGATCTGATGCATACATGAAGTTCTTTTTGCAATAACTGAATTTACTGTTTTATTACTGACTTGTTTTTTTTAATTTATCCTGGTAATGCAATTTATTTTTCTCTCCAGAGCAGGTGATATGCATGGGGACATGGTGCAAAACATCCACCAGCAAGTAGAGAACGTGACTAATCAATCTTTGCATCCTATACATTGCGTTATGAAGTAGTGAGTGAACCTCCTCTATCCTTTCAGAGAATCTGTTCTTTCTTCTGCCTTACTGACGACAACTGAATCCACGTTACACCACATTGGATTATCTGAACCCTTTCAATGCAGCTTCCTGTGCTAAATGAAGCAAATTTCACCTGATAAAAATACCACACAGATACTAGTGAGGAGACCCTAAACAGTCAGGGCTATTCAAGTCTATCCTGAACAAGTCAAAATAGTAGCTATAAAAACTGGAAATACTGATTTAGGTATAGCAATCACATAACACTATGTGAAATATATGTTTGTAAAAGGTTTGTTTGAATTGCCACTGTTATTTGTGGTTTGGTTTTTTTTTTTTTTTTAATCTGGGGACTCGGTCTAACCCACAAACCAATTTAATTAGGCCTTAAGTAAAACAGAGAATTAAGACATGAAATAACAAATGAGAACTGTAAATACACTTTCTCTAGTTCACAGTAAATACATATAAGCACTCCCTATAGGGCTCCCAGAACATCAGACTAGTAACAATTTTATCCATCATAGGAGTGCCATGAAACTATAATTTTCTGTCACATGCAAGGAAAGTAATCTGTAAAATCACGTCACCCAACAGCAGTTTCAAAACACCTTCATGATCTGCAAGGCAGCCCCAGAGGTACTAAACTGACAAGCAAGGATGGATGTGAAATGAAAAAAAAAAAAAACCCACAACAACAAAAGCACAACAAGAATCCAAAAAACATTTTTATGCATGTTTTTATAATCTGCTGCCTTCCTGGGCAATTGCTACTTAAATATACATTGTCGTAAATTACATGACTGCCAGATGCCAATGTCTACTGCAACGTTAATAACATTCTGCTTAAACATTTGCCTGTTCTCAGAAGCATTTCCTCTTTGTACCTGACGTATTCATCAACTTACTATCTTTCCCACCTCCCTCCCCCTCAAGTATTCAGAAATACTGGAGAACTATCAGCACTTTTGACGGTTCCTACTGCATCTTATTGAAATCACAATATTTTTGAAGTGCTCAAATGCTAGTTTGATTTATCTGAATATATGCTAGTATTGATTCTCTTTCACCTCTGCTGTAGTGATCAATGCTCATTTATTTTACAGGTCTCTGACAGCGCTTTCCTGTGTAATTACAAATATATTCAAAACAATTTCTCTTTGCTTGCTTACACTATATAAATGGAATTTCTTTGTGATATATAATGAAGTGCATGCAGTTGTCATTGCCTGAGATGCTGCTATTATCAAACTCAGCAAAGCAGTCGTATCACTGCAGTAGTTGTAATATCACTTCAGCAATCATCACTACCATTTGGAGCGAGAAGTTTGGTATTCTGGGAAAAAAATCTAAATTAGATTTCTATAAAGTAATTCACATTTTTCCTCACAATTTAATTATTTATGAGCACTTCTAATAACTTCCTCACACAACTTAAAACCAATGATTTTGTTCTGTTTCAGCAATGATAGTACAGGTTTACTTGAACCATTCTGAATTCAATGATTTGCCTGATTATTGAAACATAAATAAGGATTTGTCCAAGCAACAGTTAATTGCCTCATTCCCTCCTCCGTAAAGCTCACTCACGTAGCACCTATTACCTAGAATCTGAGACAGAAACAAAAAAACAGATAGGACACTAAAGACTCCACAAATTAGAGACTTATTCCTCCAATTATGTATTTAGCAATGTGAAGGCTATTTATAAATAATTTTCCACAAAATTTGAAAAAAAGATTCTAATGAGGACATGATTCTTTAAGCACAGCTCAGTCTAGCGTATCAGCTATGGGATGTCAACCATCCAAGATTCGCAATCTGGAAGACGTTACGAGGAGAGGAAGGAAGAGAGAGAAGGCCGTACTCTTCCAATCCTCTTGCAATATAAGAAATTCAGAAAATAAGATGGCAGGGCTTTCTGCTCAGTCAGAAAAGGAGGAATTGAAACAGTCTAGTAGCAACCTGCAAGATCAGGTCTTGGTGCTCTGCGGTTTCACATTTATATTCATGACCTGAAGAAAACTAAAACATCACTGATAACAACTACAGTTTCAACAGAGATGGAGGAAATGGAAAACACTGAATTGCCTAGGTAAAGCAATCTGAACTTCTTGATAAGGTAAGCACAAGCAAATAGCAGGATTTGGAATATGAAGAAACACAGTGTCTTACATGGAAGATACAAAAATGCAGGCCATACTTTCAGAATAACAAGAAAATCTGATTTAGGAAGGAAGACTCATAAATGTGCCACACCAACCAGCTGAACGCAAGCACCTTACATGATAATAGAACCTAAAAAGCTTACTTTAGAACAAGAACACTCCAAGAACTTGAATTATTTTGCTTTCAAAGAGGAAGTTAATGGAGGAACACAAAGCATGGAAAATTAATGGAAAACAGAAAGTATCAACAGCAGAATCAGCATTTAACTATACTTTTAAAAAATTTAAATTAACTATAACCTAACTAGACTAACTATAAAATAACAGTAGCATATTTACTGTATTTTAACTATGGTAGGAAGATAGAATGAAATGTAGTATCTGGAAGTTAAACAAATCCAGACTGCAATTTACCTGAAGGATAACTGATTGCTGAGACAAATAGCCAAGGACTGTGGTTGCCCCTTCCTTAATTTGTTTCAACCAAAAGTCAATCTTTTCAAGAAGACATGCTTTAGTTCAAACAGGAATGAACTCAGAAAAGTCTTAATATCACGCGATAGGCAGGTCATACTTGATGATCACAGTTGTCCCGCCTGACCTATTGATCTATGAATGAATGTTACAGTAACATCTTTGAGGCCTGCATTTTATTTGTTAATACTGTGAGTATTCTGCATCAAATGAAACTAAAGCAATGTGTCATAATAAGGCATTTGACTTGAAAAGGACAAAGCAGAAAACCCAACTATCTTTACTTTGTCACATACACACATGATTAAATCTGTAGCAGGAAAACAGTTTTATTATTTTTCTGCTTAAGCCATTGAGTCCCAAATAATTTACTGGTCTTTGAATCTTAAAAGAAATAGCTATGTTTAAAATACACTCCCATTAACTACCAAAGGAGAATCTGAAGATGATCAGTATTTGGAACTGATGACAACAGAAAATCTGGGAAAACACGATCCAAAAGAGATCCAAGATTGTGTGAGCAATGTGCAGGTTTCACTTCTCATTGCATTAGTACTAGAAATAATGATAATTTTTATGGTACATTTTTGAGTTTCATGTTTAATACAGCTTATAAAAGAAGTTCAGTATTACTCCCTGATGTATTACTATTCTGCCAGTGTACAGCTGCCAACAGTAGTTAAATCTGATTAAGGCCCCCTGCCGAGTTAATCAATCTGATAATGTCAGACATTATTAAGGAAGCATACATGATACGGTCACACTGTCTATTATCAGTGGCATGTACACCAGTGCCTTTGTCTTCACAGAGCACTGAAGCTACTTAAAATAGATAAGCATAAAAAGGATAAAAGGCATTATAAACTTTCAGTCTCAAAAATTTGTATGTTAATTCCTGCTAAAATACAGCTATTTAATACAAGATACCTTCATTTATTTTAGGGGCTTGGGGAATAACAAAAAAATTTAAAATTTTAGAGCAACAAAGTGAATCATTCTGATCAATGCAAACTTGTTCCTACATAAGAAGTCTTTTCATTTTAGAATAAATTCATTTTACAGAAGCTATGTCTCAGTTTGAGGCACACTCATGCGCAAAAAACACAGGTCTTCGAAACACTTACATACTACTTGACCTACTCAGAAGACAGCAGACATTGCTTCTATGCTACCATTTCACTAATACATCCTAATGCTGAAATCATTTGCATTTTCAAAGGGAGCTGCTTCTTTTCTGTTTACGTTATATTAAAAAGCAAACTCATATCTATTTACACTGAACTGCATTTAGTCTTTGGATTTCAGCACTATCAGCAAAACCGTCTACCATTAGCTCTAATGCTAATCAGCTCCTCAACAGATGAAGGCTTTGTTACACCTGACCCAATACAGTTCCTTTGCAAAACATGTGAAAAACTGCAGAGGACAGAAGGACACACCATGTTATTTCAGAACAACAGACAGCGTACATGCAAGGGGGGGGTGTGTGGGGGGAAATAAGGGCAAAAGAAAGGTGGCCAATGAAGCACAAGCTGCAACTCTAAGGGTTCAGTAATTATATCTAGCATAAAAGAGAGGTTGAGACAAAGTCCTCCCCTAGAACTGGTGGAAAGGCAATTCCTTTAATGACTTACGATCCAAGAGAAGTTGGAGGCTGATCCCTGTTTTACCTACAGATAATTTCCTGGGTACCCAGCTTCCAGCTGAAGTGCTGGAGTCCCGGATAAATGGAATCTATTCAACTGTTCCTGACTTGGTTCAGCACTGTAAGTAACATCAATTATCTATTTAGCTATCTATTTTATTGATATCCCCAATGTTCAATGCAGAATGAAATAATCAGTAGCTTGCAGGACACCTACACCTGAGGATCGTAAACATAGGCCAGATCTAATCAAGAAACAGACTGCCTAAATTGTTATGGGGGGGGATGACAGACTATTACATCACAAACTTAAAAGACTGAGTATCTATAGTTTGGTGAAAATTTTATACAGCAGCTTCCTGTGCTCCTCTAGAAGCAGAAATTATTTAGGTAGTGTTACATAACGCACATACCATGGTATGTGTCTTTGGTAGATTCAAGATCCCTGCGCATTAAGTCAATACCTTGACTAGGAAGAAGCTCTCAGTTTCGGTGCAGGGCAAGACAGTCATTACAGACCAGTCTGAAATATATCCGTATGTTTATACAGATATAACCGGCACTTTCCATAACTGCAAATCACAAACATAGAATTTAGCAGCATAATATTTCTTTTTCCACCATTTTTCCTTTTAGAAGGTTTTCCTGCCCCATTTGTTTCCTAATATTCAGCTGCACTTTAATTGCAGTATTTTTATTTTGTTTTCCCCATTTAAGAATAAAAGAGAAATAAACCACAATGCTGCTTAACTGCTGGATTAACTCTAGTTCAAGAACTCAGCTGCAACAGGTATTTCCAGTTACAACTGTCAGAGAAAGGTTAAAGTATAAGATTTTTCAAAGAAAAGACCTCAACCTATGTTTAATCAGGGACATCCAATCCTTATCATACTCCCTTTTCAAAAAAAAAGGCAGATATAGTCAGTGTTAATTCTTTAAAAAACAGCAACAACATTTTCAAAACTTGCTACAATTTTAAAAGAAACAGAAGTGAAACAAAGTTTTTTATGTTTACAGAGCATCCTCTTTTCATCATATTTCTACCCTGCCCTCACAAACAAAACAAACTGGACATCAACTCGTAAAAAGAGGAAACAAGGAAGATTGTGCCAGTAGGCAACAGTTTATTATGGGTTTGTGCCTCAGGGCTGAGTTCCCATGTGGATTCGCTAATGTCTAATATGGGTTGGATTTGCATATTAACATTCCCACAGGGCAAAAGTCTCTTCTTTATCAGTCATCTTATTTTCAGGAACCTCATATGAAT
>NW_008824808.1:5131281-5144205 GCF_000699105.1 Pygoscelis adeliae
TCTGTCAACTTGGTTGAAATTTGGCCAGTGACTGGGGGAGGGGACAGTATTAGGAAGAAAGGTGCAGCTGACAGGATTAACAGGGATATGTAGGCAAACTAAGCGCATAAGTTGCATTTCACAACAACACTTACCCAAAATCACATCATCTGAGCAAGACATTAAACATTCATACCTCTACACAGACCAAAGGTAAGGAAAGAAAAACAGAATTGAGGACTTCCTTAGTTTAACACCAGTAAAACTGTTCCCCTCACAACAGACAGACTAACTAGGAACCATATTCTGAAATTCCAATTTCCTCAATAATAATAAGCACCTTGCTGGCTCTTCTTCCTTTCCTTCTCCAGAATGCACCAACCACTACAGCATAATACAATTTTTTTTTTATTCTCTGTCCTACCATTAAATGTGGTCTATGCTAAAGTGATATAGCTGTATGACTTGGAAGGTGAATATTCATTGCACACACCTGACAGCTAAATTAGTAACAAATGTGGCTTTGTACATATGCTCAAATACAGGGATTGTATGCTATTAACTCCAGTCAAGCTTTTTGGGATGTATGAAAATTGTGATGGAGAGTACTTTTACCTTATTGGCTATAGCATACCAAAAGGTATGCCACTTACCTGTTGATCCAGAAAGATACTGCAAAATCTTTTTGTCAAAAAAATAGTTAGAGAATAGTTAGACTGATCACAGTTCTGCAGGAATTAATATCTTCCCATCCTTGCTCAGCAAAGGAATCATGAATCTTACCTGAATCAGGCACTTCACTGACAGTCAATTGCCTTACCAGAAACCAGCCCGGAGTCTACAGTCCCTCACAAAAGCACACCTTTTCTTAAAATTATTGCCTGCATAATAACAGCACTAACATATCTCTGAAGGGAAAAGTTCAAAGAAGAACTTTGTAACACTGAAAGAATGCCAGTCAGCTCGCTGTCCTCCCACAACACCTGGTATTTGGCAGCCTGAGGCACAGCGAGCGAGAGAGAAGGTACCAGGGAAATTGTCTGCTCTAGCTCTCTCCAAAACAGCAGATCCCTCTTAATATTATGTGTGGTGAGCACAGATGGAGGTACTTCCAAAACCCAGTTCCCTCTTAATATTAAACACATCCCTAAACAGGAACTGCTGCCTATCCAAAGAAAGTAGAGAAGTGTGTTTCGACCCTTTGTGTTGCTTCTGAGCTTATTTCACTAGAGAAGCTGTTGGAAGAAATTGCCTCTCTTGTTTTCTGGGCAATTTGTCGAATATGTGATGAGAGGGAACATGTTGCCCCCTGGCCACTGGCACACGAAAGCAATAGCTGCAAGGATTACATGTGGGCTCTGGGCCATATGGTGTGTAGGCTTATTGTAGGAATTTAGCATTTTTTAGACTCCTACTTTCCTGTCAAATTGGTTGAAATTAGCCACTGAGCTTCCTCTCTAAAAACTTTGGAAACAACACTGTGATTGTATAATCTTTTGCCGTTGAAAACCAGATTAAAAGGTAAATGAAAATAACATAAAAACTGTATTTCTGTTCTTCAGAAAGACAAGAAGGAGAAGTTATAGGAGATGCTTTCACAAACAGGGATATTTACTGGAAGCTGGAGCTTTAATAAATGTAAGCTTAGCATTACAGCAATGAGCATATATTACAGCATACAAGCTTACTGCCATGAAGGTTTAAAATAGAGTTCAGAAGCTAAGCCAGTTTAAGCCACAGAGTAGTATTCCATTATCCTTCCAGAGAATAGTACAGAATATATATGACTGACATACAAAAACATAATCTTATTTGCTATTTAGCTATTTCTAGAAACCCAATATTATGCTAGGATGTCTGCAAATAATACAAATGCTGTTTTGTGAATGAAGCAATACATCAAGTAAAATAATACAGTACTGAGGTCTATACCTGATGGAAAACTTCTAGCCTCCAGATAGTCATGTTAAAAATGAATTTATTTTAAATGTATTATGACTACATCTATTCAAGATATTTATGCTTTATTGATACTCAGTCTGGAGAGGATATAAACTGTAAATCAGGATTGTAGACAAAACTGAATAAATGTAGACAGGTGGGGAGGGAGTTTGTTTTAAACAGGACACACTTCCTTATCCACTGATGCAAACAGCACATGCTTGGCACTTTATTTAATTGAAAAAGTTTAATCATGTGGCAATTAACAATATTGTCTATTCATCTGTGCCAGTGTTCTGAATTATTTTAATGGTCCTTCAACTGTCTACCAAAATGCCTTCCCAGCCTGTCCCCCATCAAAAGGTGAAGTTCCACTTCACAGATTTCTCATTAATAAAATCCAAAACCTAATCCTAAAGTCAAGACTGTTTTGGCTTTAACAGAAGTTTTGTAATATGCCCTAGTACTTTGCATCCCTCTTGGTGAAGGGAGGTAATCAAACATCAACACATCCGGACTACAAAAATTTATGTACTATCTGTGCATTAACCTTCTGGCCTCTACTGGAACACACACAGGCACAACAAGTTTAAAGCTATGAACAGGAATAATTTCTGGAACATGCTATGGCATTATGCATTCATTCCATACCAGCCTGGCAATTGAAGATTTCTCAGTTAATGTACGATGTGTAACATAGAGCATGTATGCACCTGTTGCAGGCAGCTTATAGATACTAGGGATGAAAATACTCTCCTTTGAAGATAGTTTGGCCAAATGGAAAAAAAACCCACCAACCAACCAACCAAAAAAAACCCCAAACCAAAAAAACAAAACCACCCCAAAACCAAACACACACAGACAGACAGATGCATCAACAAGAGGGTTACAGGGACAGCACAGAGCAATTGAAGTCCAGGATATTGTTCCCTATTGTTGATGCTCAGGAGAAAAAAGGTCCTGCAGTGGGAAGGGAAGGGAAGGGAAGGGAAGGGAAGGGAAGGGAAGGGAAGGGAAGGGAAGGGAACCAATTAGAAAAGACACGCCAGGAAGGACAACATTGATGCTCAGGAGAAAAAAGGTCCTGCAGTGGGAAGGGAAGGGAAGGAAAGGGGGCCAATTACCAAACACACAGCTAGTTTAATAATGCCAGTGAAGACTGTATGATGACTAGCCTTGCAAGCACCAAAGTAGCAGACCTGACTTAGCATCTGTGTAGCATTCCCCCCAAACACTCTCTGCAACTAGTCCTCACAGCTTCTAAGAGTATCGACAATGGAGAAAGGGCTGGGAGAGATCTGGAAGCAAGATTTAGGAGTTAGGCTGAAGCTCGGGGTCTAAAATGCAGAGCTGTATGCTCTGGAGTGTTCCTAGTACTGTCCCCTGGGCTACAGACAGACCGCCCAGTGGAATAACTGGTGTAGGAAAGAGTTCAGGTTTATTTTGAGAGGGAGAACTTTTGGATTGAATAGAGTTGATACAGAAGAGGAGTCGGGGGCAGGGGGTGGCGGGGAAATCACTCCACGTGCAATCTTTTGGAACATGGAAGAAGCCAAGCTTTCCACTCCACATCTTCAGGCAGAGCTTCTCTTTTCTTTTATGGGAAAATACCTAAAAAGGATGTTAAGCTTCTACTATACTCCCTGATCAAATCAGTTCCCAAAAGCAGTAATAATATATTCTCTCTCAAAGGAGAAAAAGATTGTTCTACCTGCAATTACATGATATTATCATTGACTGATCTATTTTAGGTTAGGAGAAAGGCTGGTAGGGCAGAGATAATATTTACCACGCCTCAACCATATTCAGGGCTCAGTGAACCCTGAAAGGAAAGCGATACCAAAACAAAAAAATCTCCAAGGAAAAACAAACAAGAAATATGGTGGAAAGAAATGGTCTCTCGCTCTCCCTGCACACACCCAAATAAAGAAACATCCAATGATATTTTGATTGCTGGACATCATACACAAAGGTATGTCTAGGAATCAAGCACAGTCAATCAGAATTCCTACTGAGACTGAAGATGAATAGAGTGTGGAAGAGACTGCAAGCTGATGAATCATGAACTACAACTGAGGCAAAAAAGAGGGAAAGAAAAAAAAAGGTAGTTAGGCAGAATCAGCCAAATTTAGCCAAAGATAGTTATCCTCATGTCAAACAAAGACACACAGAAGAATAAATGCTATTATAACATCTTCATTTATTGACCATGTTATTATACTCATAATTATCAGAGCCAAATAAGCTTTTTCACCACGTGAAATGATTAAATACAGTTTGACTTCAGAATAGTAAATAGATGTGTAAATTTCTTTTAAAGCTAAACTACAAGAAAATTAAACTCAATGAAATTCAGAATTAAACAAGTGAGTTTCACACGCTCCATGTAGCAAATAAATAAATAAAATCAGTAAAGCCAACACTAGAGCTGTATAACTAGCAACGGTTATTTCAGGCACACAAAGTTTAATAATCGCCTTCTGAGCATGTTTTTGGTTCACACACAGTGAGAGGACAAATATGCTGTGGGATGGCCAATAACTCAAATTCAATTTTTACATGTGGTAAAAAGTGTCAAGATTGATAGCAATATGCCATCCATTCTCATCAGTCACACTTAGTCCTCAGACCTCTATTATCCACAAATCCTGCTACACAATCAAAGAGAAAGAACTACCGAATTATTTATTAAAACTGACACCATCAATTATGCTCCCATGTAAAAAAATCACTGAGCAGCCATTTAAAGAATGATAATGCACATTTTGGTAACTTTTGACCAGGTTAACAACCACTCTGCTTTGGGAGAGGTTGGAAGCTCTTCTCAGACATTTCACATCTGAGACGTTAAACTTGGAAAATAATCATTTTCTGCCACTGCAAAGCAAAGTCTCATATTTCTGGCCAACAAAAGCTGCAAGTGTGATACCAGTACGCTCCCCGCGCCGCCGCCCCCGCCCCCCCCAATATAACCTTTTGACATAATTTGAAAAGTCACCAGAGACATACCTAAAGTGACAGCCTTGGAATATCCTTTCCACATTGCAAGGCCAGCAACAGTTACCATCATCAATGCCAACAGCCCCAAATAATGAAATGGGGTATGGGTGATATTTCTTGGAGGCCAGCTGGGCTCACACGCCAAACTTCTGATTTCTTGGTACAAGCCAGGCATGCAGTTCCCTTTTCCCTTTCGGCACATGGGGTCCTTTTTAATTCACACACGATTTTCATAACACTGATGTTAAAAGGTGATAGAAATGTTATTAAGTTCATGTTTTAAGAGACATGAATAACTACATTATTGCTGTGTAGCAATACCAAAATACTAACACAACATTGCATTCAGAAGAGTGGGTTGCATTCCCGAAACATCCTGTCTAGACAATTATGCAAAACCACAGCCCACCGAGGTATTCCCCAGCGTGGCCCTCGCTGTGACTAAATAGAGCCCAATCACACCTATGAAAGTTACTCTTTCAACAGCACCCAGCAGTAAAGGGGAAACCTGGAAGTAATCTAACAAATGATATATAAGCCCTCATATAGATGCCCTCAGCATAGAAAGGTGCCCAGATTCGCACGGTTTCTGTTCGTGGTGGTGTATAAGACAAAGACTGGGCCTATAATAGTAAATTAAACATGCCAGGTCTGTCTGCTGGCACTAAGGCCAGCTGGGACAGAACAGCCTGTGTCCGTACTCCTTTACCCTTCAAACTATGCAACTGCTGGATGGGAATGTCTTTCAGCCTTCCTTCTCCCTAGCCATGCTCAGGATTTGTTCAGAATACTGGTTGATGCTGTCCAAAGCCTTGCCAGATTATTCTAATAACTAAGTAATGTAAACAACTGAGTTTTTACAGTCCAAGAACACACTCTGGTATTGTTCATTTTACCCATACAGACCTAAATGACAAGTCCAGAGGGCTCACCTCCCCTTTGTAACAAGAAGTAGCAGAACATAAATAAATAAATAAACGGAGGAAATGGAAGGGGCGAGGATAAACCATGAAACAACACAAGGGATAGACATCGTGTTACCAAAGACGTTAAATAGCTAGTTTTACAAGTACTTAGGAAGAAAGAAGAGAAGCTATTAGGGTAAGAAAGATGATTTCAGCTTCAGGTACCCAAGATATCTTTTTCCGTCTGACTGTCATTGGTATTTTAGGGAATTACCATTACAAGGAGTATTTTTCCCAAATTCTGCTGCAGACAGTTTACAGTCTAAATGCATCTACAATTCAGTGGTTGATCTGGATATAAATTCTTGCCAAGTTCATAGAACCCAGTGAAGTTCCAATTAATACACTCACAGTTTCCCCCCTACTTTCAATATTTAGCTGGATTACTTGGTAAACATAGTTTCTTTTAGTTTCTGTGGTATGAAAAGGCCACTGCTATGTCACATGCTCCATTACTGGCATTTTTAATGATGAGCAGGTCCACTAACCACAAGGTCTAAATAGAGTTCTTGCTTAAACATATGACTATTTACAATATGAATGTGTATACAAGAACAAATTGGCAGCAAAGGTATTCTTGTTAAATTTATCCTCTGGATCGGTTACTTCAAATTGGATGGCAATTTAAAAGCTATTTTCAAAATCTTTTTCAGGAATCTTTACTTCTTACATGAGGAATCACATGGCTCTTTAGACAGGGTTAACTCAGGAAGATATCTCTTTTAAGCAGTACTTGGACTGTCAGCAGCAGGACATCCTCTCCCAGTGTTACCTGTATCTAAAATAATGTTGAAGTTACTCTGTCTGCTCTCCATTAAACTGTAATCAAATAATAAAATTTCAACTTTAATAATAAAATTACTGGGAGCATGACAATCAAATGAGTCACAAGTGTTAACTGTTAAGCCTTCAAAATTAGAGAACCAAAGCTTTGCAGTAACAAGAATGAACCAAATTGTCCACAAATGAAATCCAAGTGGTTTATAAAGTTAATGGACTGCAAGGAACAACTGATTTTTTGTTTTTATTTGGTTAAATTAAATTGAAGGAAGAAAAAAAAAAAAACCACACACTAAAATGATGCAAAAACTGCATTCCAGATTGATCAATATACCTAGCCTTAACGTGCAGCCCTTCAAAGGGATTCTTTAAACGATTTGGGTTTGTTTGGTTGGGTTTTTTTTAAACAAAAAGTGCTGAAACAGAAGAAACATTGTTTTCAAAAAAATACATGGCCGTCATTTTTTAAACTTTCTTCTTAAAGTTTGTAAACTTTTAAATAAATTTCACCCCCAAATTACATGTATATTATATTAATCTGAAACAGTCTTTCAAATGAATGTATGCGTACTATTTGTCAAACAAAAAATCATTGCATAACTGTATCTTTTTTTAATGTAGTCTGTATGCTAAATTAGTGTCTCCCAACCTTTTAAAAGGTGAATCTCTCCCTATAAAATCAGCAGTGTTCCACGTATCCCTCAGATCATTTCTTCTTCCCTATCTTTGGTGAAAGATGCTTCTATTTTCCGTCTCATCTCAGGAATGTCACTCCTGCCTCTTAAGAATTGTCTTCAGAAACCTAGTACAGTGGCACGTAACATGACTCTATACAGAGCCAGTACAGGTCCAGACTTTTTATTTGCTTATTCAATGCCAGTTCTTCGTCTAACCTACAAGATGCTCAATGTCTCATCAGCAAGGCCTTTTTCACTGACTGAATACCACTGTAAGGCAATTAAAGTTTAAGCATATCATTTACTCCTTTTTTGCTGAGCTATTTAGTTACTGCTTTTAGAAGCAAATAAAAGGACTAGAATGTTTAGAACATTTTGAGTAATATGGACGGTTTTTTTCTAAACCACTTACTACCATTCTGGCATGCCAGGTAGAGGCTGCTGGGGCAGGCAGGGATCCTCCGTCATGCAGACCAGGAGCCACACCACTGCTGGTAGCAGGGGGTTGGCAATTCTGCAGGATTGCTCTGAGTTCAGTCATTGATCAATCTCTTCCTGTAGCTGGGGTTAGATGTGTCTGAGTATATGAAACAGGTTACATGTTTAAGAGGGACTTCAGCTGCAGGGATTTAGAAAGCCTTAAGGAACCAGCTGGCTCTTGGTTTTTGATTCAAAAGGAAATGCAATAAATGCAAAGGAGTCCAGTAACTTTCAAGCGTGGAAAAAAAATTGTTCAGGATAAAGTACAGAGTTCTTCATGATTGTATATATACACTTCACTGAAACAAGCAAGTGAAAGCACTTAACAGCATTAATCTTCGCTGTTAAAAGACAACAGTCAGCCAATTTCATTTATTAGAAGTCTAAATATAAAATAGTACAATCGAGGTGAGTAAAGTAGTTGCATGTTGCTCAAACAAAACAGTTCTGCAAAATTTTCAATCAAAGACTTAATTAGTGAATTTAAATGTCAGGCCAAAAATTAACAGTCAATTCAAAAAGGGCAAAAGTTTTGCACATCCATTCCATGGCTTCTCTAAGTTCATCCTTTAGTCTCAGTTACCTGCAAACACAAGCTATATTCAGCTCTAACAAGAAACACTGCACATGATTTCTTAAGGTACAACAAAAGCAACATTTGCAATGAACATGTTTCTATATGAAATAAAGCTAAACTCACAGAATGTGAGCCAACCACCACACACAGTCTATTTTTAAACCGCATCTCACCCTCATTGTTTCAGTCAAAAAAAAAAGTATATAAACTGTATATAAATCATTGAAACCGGTAAAATTTGTAACGGTGAAGAAGTTAACTATGATCAGTTGACATTTCTCCAACACACTACTTAGTTCCTGGACTTTCTGGGTTTTTTTTCAGGAAGAACTAAGGAAGAAAGAAGCTAAATGGACACCTAGCTGAAGGCTTGCCTATGCATAAACTTGCACTGTTCAAGAAAAACACATGATTTAAGACTATTTTTAGCTAAACCTGTCAAAAAGCTGCAGGAACATTTAGAAACAAGGTTTACATTGATTCAGTTTAAAATCAATAGACTTAATACAACCCTAAATAAGACAGAAACTAAAGAATTCAAAAATCTATCTGGACACTTTTTAATTAAAATCAGTTTAAAACTAATTCAACTAACTCATCAGCTTTTGTAGCCTGCATATTTAGACAAAGCTGATGATTCAAGTCACTGTATCAAGGGGATGAAAGAACACGTAGCAGGAGCTGGAAAAAACCAGCATAAGGCTTGCAAGCCAATTGTTTTGCTAAAGGGCGAGTGAAATGGTGAGCAAAATTAATCTGTAAACTCAACGGAAATTTTAGGACTGAATGGCATTTACTCTTGAAAAACAGACACTAATATATTGTCTCTCCACAGATAAGCAGCAAATTTACCTTTATCTATTCACTATACAAGCATTCTATATTTGATACTGAATTCTCAAGAGCATGACCACTTCCTAGGACTGAGATGAAGCCAGGAAGAATTCATGGTGGAATGCTATCTTCAGACTTGCCACAGAAGGACACAGAATGATATCTGAAATAGTTAGGGGCAATGAAAATTCTGAAAGCGAAATACGAGAAGTTTTATATTTATTCAACTGACCAAGCAACAGCACAGTTTTATGAATCAAATATGTTTGGATTCTTGTGTAAACTCAGTAACAGTTTGGGGTTTTGTTTTGTTTTTTTTTTTCTTCCTGGCTGTGTTTTGGGTTTTGTTCTTTTGTTTTAAAGCTTGCTTCCAACAAATTCAGCAAAATAGATTGAAAAGCAGTAACAACAACTATCATGCAACTGAGTCTTCTCTCCATTACTTACCACACTGCATTGCTATTTCCAATTCCATTTCTTCATTTCAATCAATACACAGTCAGAAAGAATGCTCATTTTGTAGCCTTTGTAATTGCTACAATATAAATCCTGAAGTTACTTATCTGTATCTTTGATAAACATCTGATAAACATTTTCTTGCTTAAAAGTAACTGTCTTCCTGTCAGATATTTTTCACCTTTTCATATTTGCATAAAGTAAGCTTTAATCAGTTTGGTAGTTTGTACAACATGTAGCATTCACTACACTTCTACAACACATCCACTTATCGAAGCAAAAAACACTTTCATTTATTTCTTCTTAGTAACTCAGTGAAAACGGCTACTAAAATTAGACATCACCAGTGCCCCTTATGATAACAAAAATGAAAGCATATACTGAAGTATTCATATGAGTAACCCAGCTAGACTGCTTCTGTAGTTGGGCAGTCTCACATCACTGTGGTACTCAGCAATCATCTCTGCGTGTTTTCTCTTTGAAACATTGTGCTATTGCTGAGCTATAACAAACAAACCGTGTATGGCTGATTATGCTACTGCACTAACAATTACAAGTTGGCCCTTTTCCATTTTGTTAAAATCTTCATTAGTCATGTGGAAAGCTACTAAGCCATACAGAATCTAAAAATGTTACGAAAACGTATGGAAGAGTTTAGGAGTGAAAACAATTTATTTAAGAATTTATGTTTCTTAGCCGCAGGGCTATAATGCATATTAAATAACAGACTTAAATTAACAAGTAAGTGGTCTCTTACCAGTAAGTAATGAACTGTCCTCCTACAAAAGTAATAATATGCAAAAACCTTAGCCAGGAATTTATGGATGGTCATGGCAAAAATCATTCCCTTTACATAAACCACTAAGGTAAGTTTATTTAATCTTTACTTCTTGAAGTCTTAAAAAAGTCTTAAAAGTAACTATTCTATCATTTTGCTGTGCTTTGTGCAAATTTTAGACATATTTACAATGTAGTCTGTCTCACAGAGTTACATCAGTTATTAATTTAGTCCAAAAATTGCATCAAATTAACATTCTAAATAATAAAAACAACCCAAACAAACAGAACCCGCTCCACTGAAATATTAGCAACAAACAAATCACTAAACATAAAACCAGAAGTTTTCACATGAATAAGGAAAAAGTCAGTTTGGCAGTGTGGAAAAGAACAGCAGTACAAGTATCAAGATACAGCTACTGCTGCACCAAAATAAATTTAAAATTCCCAAGGCTGTGACACCCCTGCAGCTAATAACTTTTAAACAGCACGGGGACGGGGGGGGGGATCCTCCGGGGGGCAGCAGGTGGAACAAAGAGCATGCATTCTATTCAATTAAAATATTTCAAAAAGAGGGAAAGCTACACAGTAAAATCTTAATTTTGAAGACCCTAAGGTGAAAGGGGTTATGTAAATTGAACAAAACCAGTCCCAGATTTTGGGGCAGCCTCGTGGCTCTCTGGGATGTAGGACTACACTGTTGCATACAGCTGACCAGCTTCCGTAAAAAGTTGTGCAGCTACCAAAAATACAAAAAACCCAACCTGCTAATTTGTAATAATATTTGCGTGTTTCTGCATTATTTCTTTGGCCACTGGGCTGCTTACAATTCCCCAAATCTGGAGGGAAAAAATGGAAGTTATCTTCAGAATCAATGTGAGACACGTGGAGCATGGAGTAACCCTAAGAACTTGCAAGGCATAGGACAAATTGTAAACCTCTCAGATGCGTCAATAAGGTCAGGTCATAGTGCATAAGGAGTCATTTATAAGGCAACAGTGCAACTGCTAAAAGCAACCACAGACATAAAAGAATTAGGATGTGTTGACAAGAGGAACTCAAGTTTAAAGTATTTCCCCACAGCCCACACCAGGGGAAACCCACTCCTTGTAAGTTCTGTAAATACTCAGCATGTTTTTACTACAGCGTCCATTAGTGATATTTATACACACTGATGACCTCATTCTCTAGCACAGTGAATGAACATGAGAGAAAAAAAATAAAATATTTTGGTTGTGTATTTATCAGCATTTGGGCTCATTTAAATACTACTTGAATAACAATTATCTTTCTCAGCTGAGCAGAGCATCAGGTTGGCAGACTGTGCTTCACTTCTTCTCAAAGTGACAATTAACCTTGATATCAGTCTGCAAAGTGCTCTGTACTGGCAGCAGAATAAAATTATCATTATCATATAAATCATAAAGATTCTACTGAAACCGAGATAGCTGTCATCCCTCAGCTATTTGTATTCAGTAAGGAGCAAAGCAAGTTGTTGCAGAACATCTTAAAAATGCGCCATCCTACAGCCACCACATTGCGGGCTTTTGAGGCTGTATTTGTGGCTACCTGAAAACGTATGCCAAAACACTCACAGTTAATATACATTATTAATTATAAATATCTCTCAGGGAGGTTTGTAATGCAGGAGGTCATTATACTTGAGTCATGAATTTAAAGCTGATTTACACTACAGTAATTCCAGACTCAAATGAGATTTTTGAGTTGATTATGTGATGCCTATCAGCTAGACAGTTTCTCATCCCAATGATACTTCTGATCACCTGATCTTACTCTTCGAAAACTGTGTCGTCTTCTCTAAAAATTTCCCACCTTCAAACGTGCAATGACAAGTGACTGCGAAAATGTTTACAGCCATTTTTGATATGGCACTTCATTTTTGTAATGTGCACACTGCGTGTCAAAGTGTTTTACTGTTCTTGCTGCTACCGACAGGACATTGCTGTGAATAAGACATGGCAGTGAAGCAAGCCCTCTTTTAGAAATATTTTTATAGACTGACAGGTCTTATTTTATCTGTAACGGAACGCAAATAAGACAAACAGCTAATTATGGGGGGGCATGCTGGGTGTCGGGTTTTTTCCCCCCACTAGAGCCGGCTATTTTCTCTGAGTCAAACTATGGCAGATCTTATACAAGTACCTCAGGAAAGGGAGAGGCAAGACAAAGAACCTGCTCTTTGTACCTTAGGCACAAAGTGACTCCAGAGGATTGTTTTTGGCAGGCAACGACTGAATGCAGGAGATACAAGAAGCCATGGTTGTGTTTCTGACCCAAACAGCAAAATCAGTCCTCCGGGATGGGAGAGGTGCAGTGCCAAAAAGTGCACTCCCACAAAGTATTTTGAATGAGCAAGCCCAAGTGTCTCCTATGATGCCTGCTGCAGAAAAATGGACTTACTCCAATATAACATGGATCAAGGCTAACACTTAGCCAG
>NW_008824808.1:5144278-5156337 GCF_000699105.1 Pygoscelis adeliae
GAATGCCCTTCTTTTCAAGCTAACCAACAAAATCTGAAATAACAGGAAAGGTCCATTTTCACACTAGAGACTAAGTCAAAATTCCTGTGCAATGTTCAAGCCCAGTTAACTCCCACCAACAGTTTAATCCAGAACACTTAAGGAATTCCATCCACTGTTTCTTTATGTTACTGCAAAAGCTAGCACCGCATTAACCGTAGTAGTTCTGAAATTAGTTTTCCTGTGAACCCACCCAGTCTGCAAGCTCCAAATTTGAAACTCCCCCCATCTCCCCGGGTTTGCAACCCTAGTCTAAATGCCACAGCTATGAGCTTAGCAATCAATTATTTGTATCAACAAATATGAAATTGCATGCTAGACAGACATCTAATTTTTTCTATCATAAACTTCTCTGAAAATTTAATGCGTTACTCACATTCCATCCATCCTCTTTTGAAGGGTTATAACATCACTAATTTTATAGGTAATACATATATTTATGCTGTTTAGGCTATCTAAGATACCACATAGTAAGAGCGTACAGCATTTTTAAATTCTCTGGATCACATCTATGGTAAAATGACCTTACCGTTGATACCATATAGTTATTCTAAGCATATTGTAATTATCTCCAAAAAAAAAACCAAACCACTATTTAGCTCAGAAGTATAAAGTCCTAAACACTGCCTTCTTATGTGTAAACAGACTAATCATAAATTAGTGTAATAAAACACTTGTCATTTTAGAACACCTTAAAATGTAAAATAAATCGAATTTGTTACTAGAGGTTTATATGCATTCCCCATATAATTATGATTGATGCAGAAGATACTGCACCGGTATCATAGAAAGAAAAGAATTTCCTTTGGCAATTTTAAAGTTATAGTATGAAGGATAATAATCTCTATTAGACTTATGACGTATATTTTCAGTGTTGATTACTGTCAATACCTCCCAAACAAAAGTTAAATTGAACATCAACTAGTCTTGCAGAAATAAAAAAGCCCTCCTCCCCCAAAAACCAACCTACACTAAAAATGAGGCACTCATTTTGAAAGAATGAAATTATTCCTTATTTCTCCACTGAACAACAATATTATTTTCTGATAAAGAAATTTCATTATGAAGAGTCACTGCTGACAATACAGCCAGACAATACAGAACAAAATGCTTTTAAAGGCTCTAAATTTCATAAAGGCTATAGTAAGCTCCAAATTTCATAAAGTTTATACTAAGTTTTAAATAAAAAAACCCAACACCCAAACCAGAAAAAAACTTGAGAAATTTAAGGTTTGAGCTGTCAGCTGTGTCAAGTGTTACTCAAAGAGTAATTGCTGTAACTGGGTACCGCTTAGTCTTCAAATATAACTTAATCTCCTAAATTAAGCGCAAACCCTTAAATTTCAATCTTAGCTGCAGAGTCACCATCTTGGCCTCCACAATATTTACAACATTAAAAGGCTGAAAGTGTCAAGAAAGCATATTATCACTCACCTATAGCCTTCTCTAGGCACAGTATGCATCTCAAGTTAATAAAGGCCACATAAATATGGCTTTTGTGCAGAGCAGACAGTAAATTATGTATTTAATTACATATTTCTCCCTAAAAAACAGAAACAGTTGGCTCTCTGCTATTTTTGTTAACATTAATCAGAGGAAACTTCAGATTCTGGCATAAATTTGACTATCGTATAAAAGGTAATATTTAAAATACATAATGCCTTACCACACAAACACGAGCTGCCATATGTGAGGCACTGCTAAGCATGGTTTCTATTAAGCTGATACACAGTAACTGGCTTCTTTCCAAGTAACATGGAAGTGTTTAAAAAACCCTGTTTAATCCAATTCCACAGCTTTGAAACAAAAATAAATTAAAGTGCTGCAAGAACTGTTAAAATGAAAAATTAAAGGCATGTAAATAAGTGAAAAAAATAAATTGTCAGAGAAAATGAAAACAAAGATTATTTCAAGTAGATATCTTAATTGTAATTAGCAACATTTGGCATGTGTTACGATAGGATTCAAAGCTGCAGCCAATTAGATACCCCAAAATGCTTGTAACAAAGCTGCAAATGTGTAACTACAGCATAAATAAGTTTTATTGCACACCAAGAAAACAGCACCCAGATCAATTTCATAGTTTGTTTCTGAAATGCTGTAAAGCATGCTCTGTTACTAGTTCATGCCTTTTTAGTCTTAAAGTGCAGCTTTTCTGCCAGATTTTAGAAAACAATTTCATTAAATTCAGACTATTAATTGTAAATCTGTACACATTCCGTGTATACCAAGGATAAAAGATAAATTACAGCATTGCCTTAGACTGTCATGCCCATGTAAAAACAAAACAAAACCAGCAACAACAAAAAGCCAGAACAAAAAAAACCCTGAAAGAATAAAGTGCGTAAGTTAACAGCTGTTAAAAAGCTGTAGGATTGTGGCACTGGAACTGAGAAAGATTGATTTTTTAAAATAGATTTCCAAGGAGAAAGGAATACACTGTATTTTCTTTGGAAGGAATAAGAGGTACACAATGGCATTCAGGAAATAACATGAATTTGTCAGATGCTTTTTTAAAGTTTTCTTAAAAAGGAAATAATTTTTAAGTATTACACAGAAGAACAGAGTTCAAATTCTGATCAAATGCGGGTGTACTGAAAACAACAGCATTAGGCACTTCTGAGATTGTGCCATTTATTTAAGGAAACAAATACTTCATTATCAGTAATGCTGTCAGTCCCAACCAACAGACAAAGTACCTTCCATTTCCCCCATTTATTCAATAACGAGTAATTTACTAAAGGGTAATGAGTTGCTAATAAAAGCATGTTTCTTACATGATTATCATGAAATGGCAGTGACTGCTTGTTCAGTGCAATAGTACCTACTACAGTCACGCCTTCAAATAACTCTGCTCTATTGAATTTCTGTAAAGAAATTGATCCTTATGTAGTTTTTATACAAGATGTTAGTCTACATTTAGAAAAAAAAAAAGAGAAAAAAAACCCCACAGAAATAGCTAACTAAATTTAAAAGCTACACATTTAGATATTTCTTTGCAAGGTCTCCTAACAATGATGCAAAGTCTCAGCCAATGTGGTTTTGCTTCCCTTGCTGGCAAGCAATGACTGTTTATTTAACACACTTATTTTAGGGTTTGGTGGGGGGAGAGGTTTTTTTGGTGTTTTATGAGGGCTGTATTGAGGAGATTACAAAAACATGCATATGTAATATCAGTTTTATGTTATAAACCAATTTCAGGCTTGCAGGGGAAACAAAAAACAAACAACTTTGTTTAGCTATGTAGGAGAGGGCAAAAGAAATGTCTATGGAAGGTAGTCTGAAAAATTCTGGAGCAGAAAGCACTGGGGACTGCCCTTGTACTTCCTTGGAGACTGACTTACAAAGACCAGCTGCAACTCGATATGAAACCGCTGGAAGAAAATTTCTCTGTTCAGAATTCCCCACACTAAAAGCATCAAAGTGTATCTTTTTACCCTTGTTACAGTCCTCCACTCCACCTTCCCCACACTTGCAATTTAAACTAGAGCTTTACTAATCTTGTACACTAAGCACATTGCAAATACCAAGGATCCCTTCCACGTCCATCACAGGCTCCTTTTTGGGCACTTTTCTGCCCTTTCCTGCTTCAAGGAACGTGTGATCGTCACAACCCCTCCTTATGCCCCATTCTCCACTCATTTCCCTGCTTCAGCTGTCCCATGGGATGCGCTCTGGCATCCCCCTGACCTTCCAAATCTGCACTCACACAGTGCTCGCTGAAGTACTCTTATTCTTCTCTAATACTATTTTCTCTTTTCTTTTCCTCCTGGGAGAGAAGTTGTCATCATTCGAAAACTGGGAGAACTGGCAGAAATCATGCGGAGGTATTGTTATGCTGGGAGGATATTAATGGGTGTTGTCAGCCAGTTCCTTACTTCATCATCAGTGAGTGAAGTTGCCGGTCCTGGCAAGCAGCCAGCGGCAGGCTCCCTTTACTACCTTTTTTCCAACCCCCCCTCCCCTCCCGTCTTCATGAAAGTTGCTAAGGTTTCTAGCCACCAACGCCCGCAATACCTCCTGAAGGTTTTGAGTGCTGCATCTAATCAATCCTAAAATCACCCCATGACTGCAAGCAGTAACGGAATCAAGTAGATATTCAGAATTCAGTTTATTCAATGAAAAAAGAAAAAAAAAGCTCAGTGCTGCCTAGTAATTTTTCATATCAAACATACATTTTCAAACGTACCAGATCACTAAAGAAACATCAGCTGTATTTTAGATGGTCTTCCAAGTATACTGCATCTTGACACGTGGAAGACCCACGAAAAGAAACATCTGTGCGTTATTTTTTAAAAACATGCTTTGTGAACAATATGACACTGAAAGGTCTAGAGTCACTTTTACAGTGAAAATAAACAGATATTTTAAAAAAAGTTTTAGTACAGTTACATGCTTCAGACCTTAAAGCACAAGTGCCACTGTCCTGCACTGTCTTAAAAGAAAATAGCTAAAGGAATCAAAAGATTACATATTAAAAGTAACCTGACACTTTTCATCTGAGGTACTTCAAGGTACCAAGGTAATAAATCTAAAAAACCCACCAGTTGTAAAAAACAGGCAAGCTAACTCAAGTGATAAAATATAGTATAGTTGCTATTATAAAATACAATCCCAGTGCAATCGTTAACTTGCATGTTTTTGGGACATGTTTCTTGCTGCTTTTGAAGCAGAAAGGGAATCAAAATTAAAAAATAAAGCAGTTGCAATGAGCACTCAAATACATTTTACATTCATTCTTATCCTCAAATGAATGTTAATACATCATAGATTTAAAAACAACAGGATTCTGCACATTAATATCAACTGCTTCTATGCATATCTTTTTGATTAAGGTTTGCTATTTGCTGTAAACTCTTAAGAGGCCTAGCCAGGCAAAGTTACATACAATTTTCTGTGTCACATTTTCTCTAGAAGGTTATAGAAAACTAGCAGCAGATCAAAGTAAGCCTATCCAGGCAGAAGGTAAAATGCATGGGTAACGTAATGTAATGGGAAGAGGGCCGAGATTCACACCAAGGAGGCTGGTTTGTGAGGAAAAACGTTCAAAGAAAGCATTCCTTATTCCGGTTTTCATCCCACTCACACATTAGCATCACATGCATCACAGTCATGTGCCTATGGCAGACTGATGCATCCCTAACTCAAACAATCAAAACCACTGATGACAGTTCCTTTTAAAATAAAACTATAAGCTGCTAAATCTTGGGGATTTTTTTCCACTTGAATTTTGTGCCTAGGTCCTCCTTCGGTGAAATCCCTATCAGAAGAAATAGGATTAAGCCTTTCTTTAGCCAGAGGAGCCACTATACTCTCATACTCCTTTTAAGTGATATGACAAACATGAGTATGACGCCGAACACCCTTTGCGCTTCCAGAGTTTTAGGAAGGAACCAGCAAATAAAGACACGCTGTTCTGTGCCTACGCTGCCTTAAAGTTTCTTCTTTGGTTACAGAGCAAGGAAGCATCACACTGAAGTAGCCTGTGCGTTCTGCACAAGAGTAAAAAGAACTCAACGTGCATCTCAAGGTAGTGAAATAGGTAGTGGACACTATCTAAGCAGGTGCAGCGTTACTGAGCAAGCGCTTAATGCTACCAAAATCATTACGTAAACTCTCTGTGCAAGCTAAAGGAGACTAACCAAAAGAGAAGCAAATTTAGGTTCAGCAAATTGCTTTAAAAACAGAATCCTTCCAGCACCCAAGAGGAATTGTTTTGCATTTGGAGAAGGCATTACTCTGCTTTCTTCAAATATTTTCACATTTATTCAAATATTTTAAGGAAACATACGTAACCAAGATTATTCAGACCTCTTCCATCCCCAAGTCAAACTGATGTTGTGAGCACGTGACCTAAAAAACTCTAAGGCATCTCTGCTCACATTGGAAGGCTATGTGAGCGTCCCTGTGCTTGTGTGTGTGTGCGCACATAGGGAAGAGGGGAAGACCTCCTTAACAAGCTCCTCGAGTGAGAGGGAAGGAAGGAGACTTGAGTAGGCCAGAGAAGCACGATAGATACCTGCTGTACCTGCTGCTCTAGGCCCCTACACTTCTATCTCTCTACACCGTAGAGCAAGGCTGCAAATCTTCTCCCTCCCAGTCTTCCCATGAAATTGTGCTTTTGTTTTCTTCTCCTGACACTTGTGCCATCCCCTTAGCTTTAAAGTAGCACAGGGCAAGAGTTTAAACAAATGGCCCCAAGAACAATGACTTAAATTGATGGAATTCACATAATCCCTTAGAGTCATGAAGATCCCGGCCTCACCATTTCAGCAAAAACAGAGCCAGAGCAATATTGAACAGGAATGTCGGTCTCCATACAGTCATTAGTAGCACAAGAGGCATCCATGAGGCACGCTGACCTCTCTCCCCAAGCCACGTTGAGTAACTTGCCATTCCACTTGGCTCTTCCCTACATCACCCCCAAAAGAACTGTGTTCTAAGTCTCTTCAGGGTGATTATTTTTCACAAGCAAAATACTAGAATCAGATATGTTGGTTGCTTATCAATTTTTCAGATAGTATAAGAAGCAAGGAATTTGTAATGATTCCAAACTAACAGAAGAGATAATACTACATGCAGGGTTTTAAATTTATTGTTTTGGAACGAGAACCAGTCAATTTGCCCACTAAGCTGTGCGGCCTTTTAAAGTACATTTCTGAGCCTCAAGCATCACCCATATTGCTACCAGAAAAAGAAATAAAATGTATACACATAAAAGGAATTGCAGTAAATACACAGAAAAGAGAAGAATGGTGACAAATACGCTAGAGAACATCAAAAGAAAACACAAAGAGGAAGATAGGGAACAACAGTGACTTAATAGGAAAATTTTGAGCAGTTGCTCCAAGTGGTGTCCACAGAGAGCTGCTATTCACTTTGTGCTGGCTCTCCTTTTTTCCAGCTGCTAAGTTCACATTGAAAGAAGCTAAAAATACATTAAATACTTTCCAAATATTATTTTCCCATGTAAGCAATTGGTATAAGTTGCCACAGAGATGTTGTTCTCTTGCCAGTGAGAAGGGAAATAGTATACAACGCTGACAATAGAAGTTGTATTCTACGAAATCTATTGTCTTGGACAAGATGCAGTCCAAAATATGGGAAAGTTTGAAAAGGCATTATTTTAGCTACAAGAATTCCCAACTATTCCCTTCTTCCAGCGAGGCAATATATGAAAATGATACTTAAAGATGAGGTTTTATCGCCTGTGAGAAAAGGTATACTCTGCACTACTCAGAGGTATAATGTCTGCAACATTTCTAGCAATCAAGCTTTGGTATTTCAGTGAGGAGGAAAAAAAGGAAGAGTGGCAAACGTCTACAATTTAGGTATACTGTCTCCTGACAAACTAAAATTTCACCATGCTGCAGATTTAAAACACAAATATACCTGCTTAGCATTCAGGACTCTCCTTGACAGTAAATTCAGCTCTATACAAAAGTAAAGCGGGGGAGGTATTGGACACAACACATACCAAAAAACATCCAGTTCTTTCTGTTAAATGTGAAGTGTAACAGGCTTTTTTATGACATGCCTTCCTCCAAAAATAGCCATGATTACACTGCTCAACTCCCACAAGCCCCCCAGCTGGACTTTCTGACACTTAAAACATTATACATTCTCAGTCCTGAGGAATGATCCAAAGTTTGGGGAGTAAGAGGACTCTTTCGATTGCCCAGAACCCAAACTACAGAATATGAAATACAACAATACCTAGGGAGGCAGGCAACTCCCATTTCTTATAACATTAAATCTTCTTTTAAAGCCAAACGTGACAGATTTTTTAGGAACTCTGAAATCCACAGCTTTCCACGGTTTTGAAGAGATGCTGCAAGTCGCAGCAGTGATAATCTGCCAGTTATAAGGCACGTGTGTGAGCAAGACTTTTTGTGTCTTCCAGACAAACAAGAAGATTATATAGCCTATTCTCTTCATGGGGATGAGGCTGGGGAAGCATTAAGACTGCAGCTGCTGCAGAAGTGGAAGCTGCAACTCCCTTGGAGCTTGTACTGACTGTGTAGCCTAGCATGCCATTAAGGGATGCTACTGCACTACAGATACTGTTCTATTTGGGGTTTTTTCCTGAATGAGACAAACCTGAAGCTTTGGCCTGCTGTAGTTAACGGAAAGTCTTGCAACACATCTTGCAATATTCCACCCAAGTTCCAATTCAGCTCAGTATCCTGCCTATCAGAAGTTCCTAAATAACTACTTAGAGAGTATTCTTGAATAATACAGCTTTCCTTCACGTCTTCTGTGACATGTAGTTTTGAGATTTATCACATGCCTATTGCCCAATCGTGATTTATTTTATATATAAAAGAGGACACATAGTGAAGGCAACCTGGAATCACAACCATTTCAAGTAGCCTACATCTGTAAGGAACTTACCTTTATGAAATACGTTTTTTTAACAGAAAATGTAACACCTCTTGTAATAATGATCTAAATTTCGCTAAAAACAAGAAAGGATGTATGTATCAATACTTTAGGGTAAGATATTCGGTACTATAGCTTGGCTTTCTTCATTATGCTGAAGAATCATGTCTGGCTGGTGTATTTATTTTGTAATGTTTAACTATAATAGAAAATAGATGAAGTTCAAATGAAAACACTGTTTAGACTATGTCAACAGAGCATAAAACTAAATGAAGTGATTCCGTATTGACTATAAAAACATATTTGCTAATAGTAAAGTTACTAATGGTTATCTATCAAGATCACAACATGAAATAATTCTGCATCTTAAGAACTGTGTTAAAGCAGCAGACACATGAAGTTAGGTGTAATTTTTTGATTTTGCAAAACAGCAACATGCAGTGCACTTTATTGCTATTTTATCATTAGTGTAAATAATTAAAAAAAAAACCAAACCAGGAAATCTCCAGCTCACTTTTTTTTTTAAATTGCAAGTCACCAAAGGGCTTTCCACTAAGACAGCCAATGCTCACTTTACACTTGCTAGCAAAAGAAAATCAAGTAACAGTATCTTGTATACTGAAACAACTGCTTTGTTACAAAGGGAAGGATTCCGAAAACTAGAACAAATGACACTGCTGTAAAAACTATAAGCCTTTTAGACTCAGTTCAAAGACTTACGCATTCTTCTGCAACAGACTGAAGTTTTATATTCATCTCGGCAAATCAATCCACTAATAGGCATCAGTCATCAACACCTAAGTAAAGATCTGCCATTTGAAACAGCTTTGATGTGATTGAAGACTCGCATGCAGTCGTAAGTATGACAGAACAGCTTAGCTATTAAAATGTTTTATCTAGCAAAGAACTGTTCATCCTAATTGACTGAAATACTCTTTGAACGCTATTATTGCAAGGCTACTTCACTACGCAGTGCTTTAGTACATAGCCACTTGACTTATATCTTGAGATCCAGCACAACCACATCAAATCTTGTTAGAATATTTTCTCACACATACTTTTGTCAAGAGACCAAAACAATAAAGCTGACTGTCATTTTTACAACCAGTTGCTTAGTTAATTCGATACTGAAACGTACTGGGATTCATTATAAAAGCTGCATGCAATCAGCCATTTCTATCAATCTTTCTTTTTACTGCACTAATAGAATGAATCCTACTAACCACATCAGTTGAAATGGGTTGGCAGGACTGGATGGAAGCTATTCCTCTGCACCGAGCCTGACCTCTCACTGCGAGAGGTGCGGTGGCAGGGGCTCCTTTAAGCAGCGCTGTGCAGCCCTGGCCCAGCTCCAACACTGACCATATGTCACGCTGACAGATAAGAAGCCGGAGACAGCCATCTGAAAACAACTGTATACCGCCCCGGCCACCAGGCAGCGAGGGTTTCTAGGCCTACCTCATTACTCATTTCAAAGCCAGTTTTAAACACACCGAAAGTAAACATACCTGACCAAGAAAAAAAAACCAAACCAAAACAAAAAAACCAAAACAAAACACAAGCACGAAGTCATTATTAGAAAGGCTACGCAATGATATACTCTATTTCAGGAAGTTTCCACTGAATGTCATAATTGATCACCAGAAACACAGTTGGAAGATTAATAATAGTTTGTGCCTATAACATTTTTCCTTCTCCATTATATTCACAGCGTGTTAACAATTTGCAAGAAAAAGGAATCAAATATACCAGCAACTGCCACCAAGATTACATTTTACAGAATCAAACAAAATGCTATTGCTTTAATACCTCAAGTGAAGGGTGATTTGATTTTTACCCTGTATCTATTAATGCATCGTAGAGTTCATCAGTTTTTATCATTACTTTTGTTACCAGGAAGTATGTCATAAAAATTCCTTGTATGTAGGCAAACATTATCTATCAGCTTTTATTCCAAAATTACTAAGTAATCAGCACAAAGGAATAGCTAAAATTTACTCCAGTCCCCTATGCAATTTCCATAATTCCATATATTCCATTTCCATATTCCAAATTAATAAAATCCAGGTGAACTTACCTACAGTTTGGAGGAGGGTCTAATGTAATTTCTGCAAGTTCCTTCTGAATTCTTAAGAGAAAAAAAAATATTATCAGGACTTTTTTGCAATATATTTCTTTCAACTTTATGAACATTTCTACAGCAATAAATAATAATAAAACATAATTCTTATAATTTCTGATGGAAAGCTGAAGCTATAAGGTTTCATGAAACTGCTCAAGAAAATGTTAATCTAAAAATCAAATCTTTTCTGAAAAACGAGCCTCCAATCTGGGACAAGTTATGAGCAGCCACGTAGAAAATCCCACTTCTTCTATAGGTCAGGGTTCTCAGCTCCTTTGCTCACTTACACAACAATTAAATGTCTCGTATATGCTCCTTCTCTATTTCCCCTCTGCCTATATGCCTCATAGCTCTTGCTCTCCAGCATATTTAACTTCTTAATGTATCTTGTACTGGCAGGGCAAAAAACCCAACTTCAGAAGATAGTTGTCTTACTCTCCCAGAAAGAGCCCATCCCAGTCTTCTCCATAACCTCCTCCTAGGTATCGGGGGGCTGCTGTCAGGTCCCCCCGAAGCCTATCCTCAAAGGGAAGTGCTCCAGCTCCCTGGCCAGGCTGGGGACCTGCTGCTGGACTTGCTCCAACGCGTGCCTTCTTTGTACTAGGGGGCCCAAAACTGGGTACACGTTATTCCAGATGCAGTCTAATGAGAGCTGAGTAAAGGGAGATAAATCACTTTCCTCTACCTACTGACTATGCTCCTGTTAATACAGCCCAGGAGGCTGCCTCCGTTGCCTTCGTTGCTGCCTCACGTTGAGCTTGCTGTCTGCCAGGGCCCCCATATCCTTCTCAGCAGAGCTGCCCCCCATCCGGTATTGTTACAAGGGGTTGGTCCTTCCCACATGCGTGATGTTGCATCTGTCCTTGTTGAATTTCACGAGTTCCCTGTCAACCCCCTCTTGCAGCCTGCCGAGGTCTCTCTGAGCAGTAACCCTGCCCCTGTGTGTACCAGCTGCTCCCCCTGAACTCGCTGTCATCTGCAAACTTGAGAGTGCACTCTGCCATATCCTCCAGGTCGCTGATAAAGACATGAAGCTGGGCAGGTCCAGTACAGATCCTGGCAGTACTGCACTCATTACGGGCATCCTGCTGGAGGTCTTCCTCCAGCCAGAGCAACTTCGTTGTTAAGGATTTCTGGATATTCCCAGGCTGACGCTCCCATGCCAAGTCCTTGAATTCCTGATCTCTGCCACATCTGGCAATACGGGCTCTTTTCCGTTACACCAGCGTCTGCATCAGAGCCAGTATATCCCCCTCTGAAGAAAGTTAAAAATGCAGAGTAGGAGTTCACAGAGTTCCCGAAGGAACTTGTAGGAGTTCCCAAAGACTTGCCAGAGTATGACGCCATAAGCAGGACTGCGATGGCCACCTGCCTTATAAACTACGCCCAAGGCTTTTTATAGGCTACTTCAGTACAAAAACATGAACATTTAGAAGGAGGAAGGAAAAGAAAACCAATCCAGTGTATCCTCAGTATTTTCTTCCTCTTCCCTTCTCCTTCACGGGATTTCATATAC
>NW_008824808.1:5156422-5163090 GCF_000699105.1 Pygoscelis adeliae
AGAAAGAAAACCTGCACGATAATACCACACAAATTCCTGAGATACGTGCTCAAGCCACAACCCAAAAGTTCAGTCCTGACCTGAAGTACACACACACACCTTGTTAAAAATGACTGCCACCCATTTCGCACATAAATACAGGCAAAGAAAATGGTTTATCAAAATAAACATTCAGATATATTGGCATATATAACATAAAAATGAGCAGTTTAATTCTCTATATAATGTTAAAATCCAAACACAATCTTACATGCTAAGGAGTCTCACAGCCACTATCAAAATTCCCCTTATGCCACTATGAGTTGATTTTATGGCTATAATGAATAAATGAACCAAAGGCAGTAGAGGAACTGGCCTGAACCAGAAACTCCAATCCTTTATCATTCCCATTCTGAAATAATTAGGACATACGTGGGCAAGATTTGTAGGTAGAGGTAATAATCGTTTATTAGATCAGCCGATATCATTGAAAAGACAAAAATACTCTTTCAGATGCTTAGCTTTCCTTCTAACCTCTATGCACCCCAACCCTACATACACACACACACTAGTTACTCTGTAGAGGGGGAGAAATTAGATGTTTATTTGCTTTTTCTAGTCATTGAAATATTTACATCTCCAGTACATAGACTTTCCCCAATAAATAACATTCCTTTCTTATAAAAATACAGGCACAGGCTGCTTAATCAATATTTGCAGCAAGTCATTGTAGTAACACTGAAAATCCATCATATTTTTTAAAAGGGAAAATCTGATTAGTGAAGTCTAAGCACAACAAACATGTTGCTTTTAAAAAGCTACTCCATTTAAATAATCCTAACAGTTCACACCTTTTACAAGGGAGATCTTACAAGTGTGGGAGATGCTTAAAATATTTCTTCTGTGTATGACAAATTTCTGCTGTGTTTTTGAAATTTATACTGTCACAAATTCAAATCACGGAAAGCATGGAATCTTCAGTTTCATGTTTTATGGGTTTTTTTGCTTTTTCTGCCTTTTGGGAAGTTACAGAATGATGGCATTGAACTTCTTCTATAGAGTCAGGGATTACTCCTTTGCTTTACATATAGTAGTAAGAGCAGTTAATATTTCATTGCATTACAATGAGTCTGAATGGATCAGAATGGATCAAGAATGGATTGACAAGTGCAGCTTAAGTCCTAGATCAAAAACCTTATATTCTTCCTCCTAAATCCTAACCCATGTCCCTTCCATTCTGAAAACAAAAGGGTACAGAGCTCTCTCCTTTTTTCCCTCTGTTCTAATTCAACACAAAATTTCTAACTTTTAATGCCAAGAGCACTAAAATGGTCCTTTTTCAAGCTTTTCCTGTGATTGAGCAAAAAAGAACAAAATACCTTTCTGCTTCAAGCGATAAAAATTGATCAGATGGTACTTTCTGTGTACGTTCAAAAGTCCTAATTGCTTTTGCAAGCATCTAAGATAAAGAGATGTTTCATTCATGATTAATTTTATACAAATAAGATACAACATATTAATACGATACTGTCCATCAATTGCTCCTCAGCAAGTTGTCCGTGTTTATTTTCCTACTCTGTGGCATCCCAAGCTAAAATTAATATATACACCTTACACCTCTTTTGTTGCAACCTTAATTTACCTTGCATTCATGCTGAGAGCACATTCATAAACAGTTTCTGTAGAGCAGCTGACACGCAATAGCTTGTTCACATGTCACAGCATTCAAAGTTACAATTAAATCGTCAGACAACATCCCAGAGAGCCTTGCACTGATAGAGACCTCCAATGTGCAAGCTGGCCTTTGTCTGCACGAGTTATTCCACTGCTCTGGCACTTGTTTCATATGTCCATTGAGGTGCCCTCAGAATCTAGCATAGGAGAGGATATGCCTCATTTCCTTTGCTGACCACAGAGGGTTCACCGTGAGAATACGTGGCCTCTGGCAACAAAACATTTTTTGCAGGGTCCTTTCTGGCATCTCTCTGGATTTTCTGCCTCAGTACAGTTATGTTTAGCTATGTCAGAGAGGAAAAAGGACTCTAAATTAAAGTCATTATATATATATATATATATACACACACAGTTTATATTTAAACTAATGATATACTGGTTTACTATATATTGGGGAGCGGCAGGGGGAGAAGCCCTTGCTAGTAATCAAAGCCCTGGGCTGTACACATCTAATTTGCAATGTCAGATCTGACACTCTTTGTTTGGTCTTAAAGAAGTCATTTGACCCCTCTCTCTCTCATATATATATATATACACACACACGTATAAAAATATTTTTCCCCTCCATTTGATGAACAGAAAAGAACAAACATAGTTGCCTTTCAGTAATAGTGCAAAGGTTAATCTACCCCTAAATTCAGAAGCATGAAAGTACATTGTGGATTTCAAATATTATTAATTCTCACAGACATATATTTACTACTGTTCCAAGCCTAGGGGGACTGCGTGTCGTTTCCTTCATGAAACAGTTAAAGCTCTCTAAAGCTAAGAGAGAACTGAACATATCAGAGGGTTTCCCAATATGATTAATAGGAAAAGAAGCAAAATAAAGGACTATATGACAATGAGCTATTTTTACCACGTCTACTTTTCTAAAATATATGCCTCTCTACCCATAAAAGCCAGGTGAACCAATACTCCATACTGAAGAATATGCTATTTAGAAAATACTAAGAAATGCAATCACTGGTATGTATTTCAATCTTACATAAACTGTGACTGAGCAGGAAATTGATCTAAAGATGGTTAGATTCATTCTGGAGGAAAAGAAATATTCTTGCCTCCATACTAGATGCACAATAAATGACAAGGATATTTCTTATAAGAAAAAAGCACTCCATATTTTGCCGTCACAGTCAACATGCTAAATATCACTCCCAAATTCCTTGAAAATAGTGCTGTGATAAACTTCTCTGACAAAAAAAAAAAAAAGAGGGGAAGAAAAAGCTCATTTTTATTTTGTCGAATTTCAAACAAATTTAATCCATTACCTATTTGCTACTCCTTAAGGTTGTAACTCCTTTCAATAAAGAAAAGATTACAACTAAAGTTTTAAAGTTCACAATTCATTGTAGGCACAGATATTTATAAAAAAAAATCCAGGGCTGGACACAAAGTTTGACAGATTTTCAACTATCAACTTCAGGAGCCAAGCAAAACAATACATTTATTTGTTGAGCTACTATGTCAGCCAAGAATGGTTACACTTCTCTCAATCCAAAGGTCATGCTAAGATTTGCTACTTAAGAGGTAACAAGATGCCTGCTGTTTTCAAGGACAGCAATTCAATTCCGTGTCTGAACTGTAATTGTGATATGCAGCGAGTTTCTCAATCTTGACATGTTAGGTAAGAAAGGTTGCTATTTAAGGTGATGCCCTCTGGGTGAGGAAAATTGAAGGACCGGTACACTGTATGACATATGCTGTAAGCTATTACACCTGTACAGCAGCTAGTCCTAAAAGTATTAACAGAGAAGGACGGCATGTGATGGCATTCTGCCTTCTTGATGCCATCTATAGCAATGCTAACAGAAGAAACTCAGTATCTTAAAAACAAAAATCTTACTCAAATATGAATTCAAGTGGTTTCATATAGCCTCCATAATCAGATCATTTTGGAAAGCAGTAAGCTGCAGGAGTAGTATGTTCATACATAAGACACGGTAGCAGTTTACTTTTACACAAGCAAAAGTCAGCACACTGCTAAATCTTGATTTATATAAAAACTAATGCTACTGAAAATTCTTTAAATCTAACTGACTACTTAAACATACAAATAAAAAGGAGAAGTATTCCAAATACGGATGCACAAATCTTCATTCTAATCCAAGATACAGAGTAGGTATCATAATGTAATCCAAAAATACTGTGACTACAATTCCATATGCATGAAAAAGCTTTCCAAGTGAGAAAACGTGACTTCCAAACTCAGGTTAGATTCAAGTCTGTAACCTGTGCCAGTGCTACGTTAACTTGTTGGTGTTCTCTGCTCTAAACAGGAATTAAGGAATCTTGACCAAAGCCGCAACTGCAGTACACTCTGTTGTTTGGGGGTTTTATTGATTTTAGCAGAGTTGACTCCTTTAACTATAATGGAGTTATTAAGAGTGAATTGCATAGTGAAACACTTAAGTAAAGATTATTGTGACTTTAGAGTAATGCCATACAAACCCACAGAATTCAAAGCTAGAAAAGGAAGAAGTTGCTAAGCATATATTCAGTCTTTTTCACTAGGACAGATGAATTACTTAAATTTATTTCAATTTTTGAAAGATCACTTTTTTAACCTGATTAAGAACAACATTCCCATTGAAGGAGTATAGCCTTATTCCTGCACTATTTTTCATTTCTAATGAACAAAAATAATAATAATAATACTATGAAGGTATTTTATATACACAGGTTCTGTAATACTTATCACGTATTGAGGACCCTATGCCATTTTTCCTTCCTTCATGTTACTCCTCTCCTTTTTATCCTCTACTTTAATTTCTGATTTTCCTTTCTTGAGGCATTACTGATTTTAATTAAAAAGCAAAGAAACAAAACCTGTAATATGAAAACCTGGCCAGATTAAGAATGTTTATAGAAATGCAATCCCAATTCTAACACAGTGACAAACTACTGAATACTAAAAAGAAAAAAAAAATACTATGATACCATTAAAAAAACGTTACTATAAAAACTATGTTGCTGTGATCCTTCCACAAAGTGCTATGACAACCAGCACTCCTAAAATACACTTTTTTCAAAAATATTATTTATTGTGCACGTATCTACAGAACTCTTATAAATCATCTCAGCTTTTAAAATGCGTATCAAAGGCTTTCCTTCAATATTAGTACACATGTGAAACTGGCTTTAGAGTCTAACTGGCAAACGTACCGATGTCAGCAACTGGCATAATTAGTTTCAGCAGAACCATAAGCAGATATGATTAAACTTTAAAAGGTTTAAGTAATTTTATCACTGTGAAATGCAGGTTGATAAAAGCTCTAAGCTTTGAAGATACAAAGCTAAGATTAATAGATCAATTTCTGACATATCATTATTAATTTTTTAATAGGATAGCGTCCACAGGCCCTTGTCAGAATTGTGGCATCATTACATTAGGCATTGTACAAAGTTCAGAATATACAGACTCTTTTCTAAAGATGTTAAAAACTGGTTTTTATGACCTTAAAAGTAATGACTAGTCCAATATTCCTAATATTTAAAAAATAACAATAGCAAGAAGCAGACGAAAGAGAAGGCGGCCAGAAACCATAACGGCTGTGAGGATTAACTACATGAATAACATCATGGTTTGAAGTGAAAGCTGGTGGGTTTTTTTTTCTTTTAGTCATAAAAGGAAACATGGGCAAGCTTTGCTGGCCATCCTGTAAGTGATATGACCACGTAATCTCCAAATAGTGTCATAGTAGGAATGGGTCTTCAGAAAAACATTTCATCAGGGAAGAAAAAAGAAGAAAAGCTAGCTGTAAGGAAGGTATCTATGGCAGAAGAAAAGCATGAGAATACCTCACTGGAAAGACAGAAGAGACTTCAGTTCAGAAAAGTATGTAAATGGTAAGGGACAGATTAAGCCAAGACAAAGACTTGAATCCTGAAGAGACGCACACACACGTTTATATACTGGTATTTATGGACTCCTACTATCCGCATATGTTATAGATTATGGCAATAGGGCCTTGATGCTTCTCCCTTACCACAGCACCATAGTGGCACAACTCCAATGGTTTTTCTTGTAGTTTACACGGCCTTGAATTAGCAAAGAAACAGGATCTGGGAATTCTGCATCAGGACAGTCTGCAGAATTGGTCTCTTGTCAGATTATTTTAAAAGTGTTTTTTAACTTCAATCGCTGTAATGCCATTTGAATTCTGCTGCCTAGACTAACAGCCCTACGTGTACTAATGGAGCAACACGAAGCTGTAAATTCCTTCCGTCTGGTCCAAGCAACACAGTTGTTATCTGGAGACTGACATGATAGCATAGAATAATTTAAATAGCTATTCTACAAACCCACCCTTCCTCTCAAGCAGAAAAGAGAAGGAAAAGAAGTGGGTATTAAAACAGACCACAGTTTAAAGTAATGAAACCAACATGCATTTGTTGTTCACTCAAATATTTCTGACCTGACCATCTGGGAAAAGGAAACGCAGTACTTTACAGCAATAGGTATTACGGTAGTCCTAACATGCTGAGTTACTGAACTGTCTGAAATGTTTATGGTTAATTAACTGTAAGTTACACTGACAAGTTTCAACATCAGTCATACATACACATACAGAGATATATTTTATAAGGCTACAAAACTGTCTGACTTTTACTAGCAATAAAAAAATGTCAGCTTTTATCATGCAAGCTACTATTAAAACCATGTGAAAGAGCCAATCTGTCAAAGAAAGGAAAAAAGTATACAGGTCTCATTATTGTGACCAGTCTCAAAAGACTATTACACTGACATAGTAGTGTTATAATAAAACATTTTAATTATAAGAAAATTAATATACTGAGTCAATACATACATCTGATGGTCAGCTGAAAAAACAGAAAGGAAAATAAACAGCCAGAAAGAACACTATACCTTTTAGCACTAGTTGACAGTTTAGCAGCTGTTTTGCTTGATATTTTGCCCTCTTTTTTCTTTTGTTGAACTTGCTCCCTTTCTT
>NW_008824808.1:5163128-5166693 GCF_000699105.1 Pygoscelis adeliae
GAGCTGCCTCCACTAGTGCTTGGACTATCATCCACTCTCTGCCCCTCTGTAGACATGGCAGATGCTGCACTGAACAAAAAACAAACAACAGAAGTTAGCTTTTTCAGAAGAAACTGTCCAATAGTATGTCTTACATGCCTTAAGGAAATAACACACAAGATTTATGTCTTTGTCTTAATACATAATGCCTGTGTTACAGTACTTCAGTAATCTTAGTACTGAAAAGTTTTGCCATAAACATCTTAACAATAATTCAGGAGTTGGTCATTTTAAATCCCATACCAAATAAATAATAAACCCTTATATATAGGAAAAGCATAACTTATTGTAGTTAAGCAGGAAACGTAATTCTGCAAGTATAACACCATTCACTGTGAATGATATTTTTCAACCGCTCGGCAATATCATGAGCTAGCTATCTCATCACTATGCCACCGGTTCAAATCTAGCATAGTTTGTTAAAAACTGAGAGCTATTACTATCTTAAGACTCTCTGTTATCCCATATGAAATATATCTGTGGGCTCATTCCAAGTCCTTATTGTGGGTTTCCACACTACAAGATCCACAGCTTGGCATGCTTGATGGAAACATTCACAGAACCAAAAGGCACTAACACAGGACTGTTTGTATTTACTAAAACGGTACGATTCTAGAGCGGTAAACATGCTGGTAGAAGATATAAGGAAGTTTTTTCCTGAGAAATGCTGTTCAGGCAACATGAGGCAACAAAGCTGTCAGAGAACACGAGCGACAAGAAATCTCAGTATATTTAAGAAGTCAAGTTAATGTTTTATTTTCAAGCTTCTGAGACTAGTTAGCTATTTTCATTTCTTCCTTCAATTTAAATAGTATAACAATATGCCGACAGATGAGGAATTACAAGCCCACTGTTACAGCTGTCACGACTTCTCAAACTGTTCTAATGAAGGGCAGATGTCCATGAAAAACTCTTACTGAATTAGCAAATGTGGTGGCAATGACTGTTAGAAAATTTTACAAAAAAAACCCCAAACCCAAACCCAAGAAGGTCTTTCCTTTAACTCCAAACCTATAGTTTATATATGTATTTTATATATTGTCCTCTAGAGATTTTAATAAAAGAACCACCTTCAAAGCACGCAGGCCCAAATGTTACTTGCTTACACCCACGCAATCCCCATATATCTGGGTGGTTTTCTGATCAAATCTGTCTGAATCAAAAATTTGCTCTTTCATACACAAAGACTTTTAAATTGCTGTGAACTTCAACCTGCTTTTCCTCTTACCTGTGTACAGACACCATCACAACTAAGAACAAAACTATCCACCTTGACTATTATAATTTTTAATACTCTCTCAAGGGAGAATAATGAGATTGCAGGCTCAGATTCAACCATGCCCATTCAGTGGATTAAACAAAGTTCATCTCCCTGCATGTATTTATGGAAAGAGACAGCAAAAGAAAAGTAAAGTAACATCAACGCCAACCGGGTTATGCTGAAAAGGACGCTTTTTAAAAAGACCGTAAGTGTTCTAGTTATAGCTGCATGTAAGAAAATAAATTTACTCCTATTCTCCAAAAGCCTTATCAAGTTCTAATTCTATCAAATAGTACACACTGTGGAGAGGAACAACTAATCTTTTCAGGCATTGACACAATCCAACTAACTTGAGGTGGAATTAGGTCTTTTTTGTCTAATTCATGAAGCTACACTGAACAGGAAATCTGGAAGTACGGCATCCCTTCAAAATGTTTAGATGCTAAAAGAAATAGCAAGTAATAGCAAGTGATGGATATGGGACCAGGTTTCCCTTAATCAGCTTAAGCTACATTTGGGATTTTATTATGGAAAAGAATATTTTATAAATGTATAATTATATCTATATAAATTTATATGAAAAGACAATACCTAGCCTGCTCATTGAAGCAACCGAATTAATGCATAGTTTGCGTCCTAAAAATAAAATACAAAAATTGTTCATTCTTAGAAAACAATTTTTCCTACAGTACAGCCACAACATTATATTTAACATAATTCATATGTTTGCACAGGTTAATGTTTAGATATTTACATCCTGGTTGCCAGATTTTAAGATAAAAGCAACAGAAGATTTAGATGTAATAAAACACAAAAGTGTCTGACAAGTCAAAATATGCATTTAATAACTGTAATGCAATTTTGATAGTAGGTACCCATTTTCTTTGCTTCTACATACAGCTAAAATACAATCATCTTTTTTTATAACACTTTTGATGGCCTTTATTTACTCTAGATTTTAGTTCTTGCTTAATACATCTAATTTTAAAGAGAAAAATTCTCTTCACGATGTACATAGGCTTTAACACTGCAGGGCAGAAAGTTAAAAGCATATTTAATAAAGCCTATATGCATAGGACATCTGCTGTGAATAAACTTGGCTATAAATATTACTATTATCCAAAAACAACTGTATTCACTTCATAAGTTCAGGTTACTATCCAGCAGACAAACACTGTAACAGTAGCCCAGAGCATATAATTACTGTAACATGTAATGCCAGCATTTACAACAGAAAATGCTTAAATCTGTCATTTGATGTCTGGCTAGTTTCTTGGGTTTTTTTCCTCTCTCCCCTCTCTGTTCCCTTTCCTGACATCCAGGCAGCTCTTTCCATGCCCTCTCCTCACAATATCTGCAATTTTAGGAATTTTGCGTAATTCAAGGGATGCTCAATATCGCGGTAAAAGTGTGTTTTAAAGGGCCTGAAGTTAGACACGTCAAACGTGGTCAAACTTAAAAAGACACACACACACACATGAACAAATAAGAGAATGGAAAAAAAAAAAAATCAACCGAGGGGATGACACTGTTAGGAAAACATTTCACTGCCACGAACACAGAGAAATACAAGATACTCCGTGAATCCGGACAGCCATGAGTGTGTTCGCAACCGTCACACGGAGTGAGAAGAAAGACACACGATGTCCAGGTCCCCGGCTGCCAGGCTATTCTACATTCAGACAAGGGTTGCTAACCTCCCTGCTGTTGTGCTGAGAAAAATGAGCAGAGGGGATAGAGGAAGGAGTGAAAAGGGGACTTAAAAGTCTCTCCCTTAACGTGAGATGATTCAGCAGACACACAGATTACAAGTGTAACTACAACTATCAATTCTAAGTGAAGAGTGTCCAAAAGATCCTGCTTCTCTCATATATATCCACTGGCACCTTCCCCTCCCTCCTCAAAAGGAAAAAAAACCCCAAAAACAAACCACAACAACAAAAAAAGAAACCACCCCCCCCAAAAAAAAATAATCCAGCAGTCAGGGACAGAGACATCCTGGCAACGTGCAGATGGGTCCCAAGGGCAGCAGAGCTAGTGACAATGTCTTTCTAAAACGGTCTTAATTTCCTATAAGCCAAGATAAATTGAGTATTTCTGCAGGGTCCACGAAGAGCAGCAACAGCAGCAGCCGCCTTACTTCATCTTCATTAGAAGCCGTAAAGGGCAAAAGGACCAAAACATCACCGGAGGGGACGCAGAAGGAGCCCGGTTTCTGGCCGGGCAGGGTCCGCCTCTGAGAGGGACACCCGGAGGGACGGGACG
>NW_008824808.1:5169002-5176133 GCF_000699105.1 Pygoscelis adeliae
GAGGTGTTACCTGGCAAGGGGTGGTGCGAGGGCGCCGGGTGCCTTCTCCAGCGCGGAGAGAGGGCCGAGGCCGGTACTTTGTGGCCATACTTTTGTGTTTATCGCGGTAGTTTCGACCGCAAGGCCACCGTGTCGCATTAGCACAGCTTGACGGCACAAACAGCCCCCGGCCGCTAACAACGTCGGGTGACGTACAGCATCCCAGTTGGAGATAGGTGCTGTAGCGTGATTGTAGTCAGGTAAATGAATCTCGCCTCCCACGCAAGTAGGCATTAACCGCCGTGGCAGGCATCGCAGTAAGGAATGGGAGAGGCCAAGACAGAGCCACACTTAAATGTTACGTGTTTAGCGTGGGTAATACTAACCTGCAATGAAACAAACCTCTAACAGAACTGGCTATCGGGTAACCGGCTGTGTCGGCCTAACTGAGATGCTTCTGTCCCTGTGCTGACCCTGCTGCCTTAATCTTTACATAACATGCAGTTTATGCTCAGCTACATTATGTAAACTTTTATCGCCTCAAACCTTTCTTCATCTAACAGGGAAATATACCAGCCAAGGGTAAAGGGGTGATGGCGAGTCAGAATATTTTCCCCCTTTTAACAACTAAAGGGATTTAAAAAATAAAATGTGGTCTTGCCATTCCACATGTACAAGGAAAAGTTTCTCCTTGCTTGAGCTGTGAAGTATTGTACTTTTTCTGGCTCATGGTTACAGTGTAGGTGGAGTCTGTGCTACCAAACGTACAGAAATTGGGAACTTGAAGTGCTGCTGAGATATTTAAGGATTAGAAACATTATTGGCACCTGCTCTTATGTTATATCCAGACAACAGAAGTGATTTCCCTGTACATAAAATTAATCTTTTTCTTTGTTGAGTAATTGTTTTGGAATAACTTGGTTTATTGTCTCTTCCTATTTCTTTGTTAAACAATCCCAGTGACATTTACACCTAAACTTAAAAATACTGCAGTCAGCTTGTTCTTCCTATTCCGTGTGCGTTTACAAGATATTTTCCTGCTTTTGAGGAACTCATGGAGAAAAGCTCCTAATGTCAGCTAGGTGGGTTTCTGTCTGCTAGCACACATTGACTTCTCACAGGGACTAGTAACTAAGTAATTTACAGAATATGATGCATAAAAATCCTTTAAAGAATGCAAGTCTCCTGCAAGTAATGCTTCTCATCGCACTGAAAGGCTGCTGGCTGCATTGTGTGCTCTTGACATCACGGTCCCCTGTTCTAAAATCACTTAAGTCATGCCTTCTCCTTTCAGTCATTCCAAAACAGACCTCCTGAAACCCATCCAGGAAGCAATGAAATTCACTTCAAAAGTAGTCTTCTACCGTACTTCGTTAATGTTGCTCTGATTGCTTAAAGTTGCCTTAAAGGAGGCATAAATTTTCCTGTTCGAATACCCCGTCTATTGAAACTCCTCAGCCCATGTCAGGACTTCACTTCAGTGACAGTTCGGTGTGCTTCATTATAGTTCTTCTTTTCTGCTAGGATCCGCAGGAAGCACAGAGAGAGAAGCTCAGTGAATAGCCTAATTCAGACAGGGGTAGGATGGGGCCATACAGTGTCTCAGAATCTGGGTCATAAATTCCCGGTGCCAAAAAAATCAAGGGAGCGCTGAAGTGTTCCAGTACCAAGTGAAGGGTTTGAGTCATCGAGAGTCAGGCCCTGATTTTTCTTTTGGTGTGTAACCTCTGGCCCAAAGCCCTAAATGGTAGGGCTTAAATTAAGGACAACTAAACTAGGGAGAAGGTTTGTACTGCTTTATGAGTAGAACATGCACACTGAGGTGTGCCCTGTGATTTTAAAAGTGGAGGTTTTCAGTGAGCCTTACCTATGCAGTGTAAAGAGAGTAGGGCAGGGTAGTGAACTGCTCCCAGTTTTATCCTTTTGACCTTTCAAAATAACGTGCTTGGCCCTCGGATGTTAAGGGTTGCATAATATTGTATTCTTCAGAATCCTTTGGAAGACTTCTGTAAGTTTGGATCATATAGGGTGAAATCATGGCCCTTTTGAAGTGAGTGGCGATACTCCAGTGTTAGATTTCTCCCATGCTAGCGTGCTAAGGCACACACATTACACTTTTTTTTCCCCTGCTTAGTTTTATGTGGTTTCTAAAAGCTGACGCTATTCACAACACCAGACGCATCCAAAACGATCCGAGTTCTTTACTCTCACAGAAGCTTGCAGCTTCCTCGGAGAGACGTGCCGGAGTTTGGCTCACCTGGCACAGACAGTCAGGCTTCAAGACTGTTCCAGTTAAGGACACTTCTGTTAAGGCCTCTTGATTTAGAGTGTCTGTTATAAGGACAGATATGTCAATCAAAATCCATGAAGTTGGAGAAACCTGAGCCAAGTTTCCATTTAAGAGTGTTTAATTTAAAGAAGTATTGGATCAATTTAGATTTTTAGACTTATTTAGCTGTACTGAGATCTCATTTATGGCAAGTTTTATCCATTTCTGTTCAATTAAAAAATGGAAATGAAATTGTAAGTTATTGTTGCATGTCAAAATAAGAAATAGGAAAATGCAACTTTGAGGTTTCTTCTGCATTTCTATTTATGAATTATTGTTCATTCCCATTTAAAAGGACATGTCATTTTAATATTGCTGTTTGAGTTGTTAAATGAACATTGTCGTCAAGTTATAACTGATAAAAAGGGATTGGTTTTCTGAGGTGGAGAAAAGATGAGGAATTACCTCAACTGTGATACAGCTGAAAACATAACAGTATCTCTCTTGTGATAGCATATCTCACTTTCAAAACTTTAATATTTTATATTAAAATGTGAGATGGAAATATTCAGTTGTCCATGGCGCGTCCTGTTGTTCTATCAATCTCTTTCAACCAAATCCTAATGAACCAGATCATTTCATCCATCTGAACTATTATCAGCAGAAGATTGGAGGAATGGGGACAAAGGTGCCTTTATTCATTCTTTACCTGATCCCACTTCTCAGCTCCACAGGAGCTATCCCAGCCTGTGTCACTCCCCCTATTTCTTCCCTGCTGAGTCTTGGGCCCCATGGGGCTGTTGGGAGAGCTGTTAGCAGGCTGCTCTCAGCGGCAGGCCCTCTCTTTCCCAATCTTGTCCTCCATCCTGAGCTGAGGCGGGGACACAGAATGGCATGAGTCTCTGCAGTAGCTTTATGCCGTTACAGGATGCCTCTCCCATAGCTGGCTTTCCTTACGCTACTGTGATGGCACAAAGCCATAAGGATAGTCCAGGAGATCTGGCCTGTTCTCTATTCTTTTTCCCTCTCTGGTAATTCTCTTTCTCGCATTTGTAGATAGTTTATTCTCACACTGCATCTGATTATTTTTTTTTCTACAATCTTGCTTTGCTTTTGTTGCCACTTGGATGAATCCCACTCTGTATGTTGGCAAATGTAAACTGAAATTCACAGGTACCCTGATCTCTGAAGCACCAGCTGTGTCTGAAGACACAGCATTTGAGTGATTCAGAGATCAGGATTCTTCATGTTCATTTTGTTTTCCCGCTATCAGCATGTAGAATGAAGTGGAGTAGCAAGGAAGGTATCTGCAACAGAAATTTCATTAGAGTTTTCAGCTAATTGCGTATGTCCTCATCCCTTAAAAAATGACATCCTATATCAGGGAAAACACGACTGAATTCTGAACACCAGGTAAGCCTATTATTCAAATAGTGCCTTGACAGAAATCTGTTTAAAGTATTTTCATGGCATTGAAGTAAAATGATTGTGTGGGCACAGAGACAAGTTATTACTAGCCTGACTACTTTATTTGCTCTACAATAGAGTAAACCCCCAAATCATTAGAATTTATTCACCCTAATCTTTTCAAGCCATTAAATATGAAGAGTTGTAAGTTGTGAGGCAAACAACTTTTAAGATCTCTTTCACTCTACTCTAGCCTAAAAAACCCAAGAATTTGCAGCTCCTCCTCCCCTTTGCTCTGAAGCAGAACAGCTCCCAGTATCATTCAGCTGGAACCAGAAGAAACAACTGGGACAATAACCATGTGGCATCAGAGATCCTCATGGCTCTCAGCCGCTTCGCTATGCAGAATTGTAAAGAATAAAGATAAAACATATTAGGGGTGGGTGGGAGGGAGGTAATAACTTGCTTCCGTGTCCTTAATGAAAGCCTGGCTTTTTCGTTAAGATAGGGAATAAATCACTGCTTAGTCTCCGGAATAGAGGTTTGTTTCTACGTGCTGGTTTAGAGCCCAACTTAAGATAATTGCACAGGATAATTCTCTGATAGTTTCTAGACAGAAATCATTAACAACTGAATCCTAGACTAAGCCACTGCTTTAAAAATCTCATCTTGTATGTACTGAAGGGAAAAATCTTTATTTCCAAAGCTATTGTAATGTAGTGACCTGTAACTGGAAGAATTCCCTACATTGCCTGTCTTAATTCATCACCATACGTGGGAGAGAATGTTGAGAAGTGAGGATAGGTTAGAAAAGAAAATTGGGGGGTTTTAGGTGTTATTTCCACACGCTCTTCAGCACCTCCGTATTCCTATTATTTTCTGTTGGTTTCATAACATCTTAATTTACAGGATCATAGTTTGGTTTTCTGATTAAAGATGGGTAAAATTCTGAGGATCTCATCGCTTGTGGTTCTTTAGGGAAAGTTACATCTTTACACAGAAAGAGAAGCCGTGGGCACTCATGTTCCCTTTTAATAAAGTTAAGGTTCCAGAAGAATGTGGGCTAATGTCCTCTATGGTTAATGCATGATTAATGCATGCTTAAGGAGTAGGCTAGTGCATCCACCACAGCAAACCAAACCCCATACAGCAGGCTCGTTCAGTCCTTTCAATATGAATGACCAAATATATTTCAGGAACCCAAGGGACCACAATCAGTCTGAAGCAGATTGTCTGCCTTGTGCAGAGTGGAAATTACCCGCATATTCTCTGCAGGGGATTCCCCCGGTGAAATGGAAGTCCCCTGCAGCAGTAAGTCAGACTAGTCATGTTTTGCACGTCTTTCCTGAAGATCCTGGCCAAAGAGTCTGATTTGGGCTGTACTTGGAAGGGATAAAGGGGAATGTCTGCAGTTTGATAAACCTAAATTATCCCTTCTGCTTTATGGAACCTTATACCCAACTAGTGCCAACAAAGCAGCTGCCAGCAGCTAAGTCCAAGGACAAACAGTGGAAGAAAAAAACCCAAACATCTTTTGTCCTGTCCTTGGTGGTAACTGTTGCAAGGAATAAATGGCATCTTTTGCCTAGAGGTCGAGGCAGAGCCTGACAAACTCCTGTCTGCTCTTCCCTAAGCTCCTGCTGCAGAACCTCAGGGAGCAGGAAACGGAACAGCTAGTGCTCATCTTCCTCACCTACCCGAAATGAAGCAGGCAAGCAGTGGAAGCAGCAACTTCAGGGAAGGGACAGGCACTCTTAATCACACTGGAACTGTTCCTGAGGCTGCAAAGTCATGGGGAGGCAGTGGGGAGGGCACAGGTGAGGCATACACTTCATTTAAAGAAGCTGCAAGGCAGAGCACAGGAACACGTCTGCTTCCTAAGTAAACAGACTTTTTTCCTGAGTATCCTTACCACAGTTCAGAGCCCTGAGCAGCACAAGTGGGCTCTTGGACATCTTGCTTATCATAATGAGTGTTTTAAGGAATTTTGCTTAACCTTATAACTAAGTTTGGAGCCTGCCTAGCTATGTTTACTACTGTGTTTTAATCCAAGTAGACCCTTATTTTGACCAGCTTTGCATTTTACATAGAGATTTCTACCTCTGCAAAGTGGATGCTGCTTGCATTTTACAGTTAATTTGGAAAAGGGGAAAGTAATTAGAGAATCCAGCCCACAGTTTCTCTTTGAAATGTTTCTTTGTCTCAATTTCCTGTGTTCGGCAGAGTTATTTGAACTGGAACCCAAGGCATAGCTGAGGACTAGGCCCACAAAGGCAATTTGGTATCTCTGTTGCAATTTCTAACTATTGATGCTGTATTGGCTAGTGAAGTTCACAATTCTCAGGGAAGGTCATACGTTTCAAGTGAAATATGTTAGCAGAGCTAGATATTTAGACAGTGGAGGTCCACAAATATTTGGCTGAGTAGTGAGCCACTTAACCTAGTCATTAGGAAGTGGCAAGGAGAGATGACGCTGGATGACAGTGTCTTCCACAAATATAAGTACCTATCTCTGGTTGGGGCTTCTAGCTACGAGGTTCCTAGATCCATCTCCTGGATCTAGCAGAAGATCCTTGCCTATTCAATCTTCTGGTGATGGAGTCATCACTGAGAATGTGGGAAATGGAAATTTAATTCTGTCTGCTGACTGAAAGGACAAAACCACACAGTTTCTAACTCCCAGAAGTGTGTCCTAACCATTACAGCATTCTGGAGCTTCGCTTATTTGTTCTCTCTCATTGCATCTCTTCCTCTCTCTAAAAAATACCTACATCTACACTGGATTAGAAGTGCAAACGTGAGAGGCCTAACAAACAGGCTAAAAGTCATTCTCTATCTTTTGATCTTTCACTCTTTTAATATTTAATGATCCCATTCAAAATGGAACAGCATTAGCAAGAGAGATTAGGAAGTCCCCTATCCCCTTCCCATGCCAGTGCCTGTTTTCAAGGCAGCAACCTGAGATATGGTTTCTGCCCATATCATGCCCACCATCCTCGGTGAGAGGTCCAACTGCTTCACATTTTGATGACGTGCTTCTGCCTCTGCTTTGGTGAAGGTGGGATTGTTTGCTCTGCTAGGCCAACATCCTCAAGTGAGACAGCAGAATCCTCTGCTTGTGAATCATCATTGTCAGGATCACAAATAGGTGTTAAATTGCTCGGTGCCATCAAGACTTTGGGTTTCTACGCACAAGATCAAAGACATTGAGACATCAAGACATCTAAAAACAGAAAACACAATTCACCATTATATGGAAAAATACATTAAAGTAATGTGGTTTATCCCCAGTCAGCAGCTAAGCCCCACACAGCCGCTCGCTCACTCCCCCCTGGTGGGATGGGGGAGAGAATCGGAAGGGGAAAAGTGAGAAAACTCATGGGTTGAGATAAAGACAGTTTAATAGGTAGAGCAAAAGCCGCGCACGCAAGCAAAGTAAAACAAGGAATTCATTCACTGCTTCCCATGGGCAGGCA
>NW_008824808.1:5176330-5200456 GCF_000699105.1 Pygoscelis adeliae
CTCCCAACTTCTTGTGCACCCCCAGCCTACTCGCTGGTGGGGTGGGGTGAGAAGCAGAAGAGGCCTTGACTCTGTGTAAGCACTGCTCAGCAATAACTGAAACATCCCTGTGCTCTCAACACTGTTTCCAGCAGAAATCCAAAACATAGCCCCATACCAGCTACCATGAAGAAAATTAACTCTATCCTAACCGAAACCAGGACAAGTAACAAAATGCGTGTTACAGATTCAAACATGCTGTATAACTGCGTGCTGATGCAGTGCTGAGATTTTCAAGCATCCACTTCAGACTGAGTGGGACTAACAGACCTGACATGAGAGGTGAATGGTCTGTCTCAGTGAAGACATCCGTGTTCGGAAGTTCTTCCAGTACCGTGTACTGCCCAGCCCTGGGCATCGGGCACCTCCCTGGGGACGGGGACAGGCCGAGGCTGGGCCAGGCCATGGGCCTACGGGTGGGCCTGGCTCGGCAGGGGCCAAGGGCAGGGCTGTGGGGAGCTGGAGACCGGCCCTGCTGTGGCATGGCTGGGACAGGGGCTGACATGGGGTCCTGGGCCCTGGGCCCTGGGCAGGGTGGGGGAATCCCCAGAGGAGGCCGGACAAGGACAGTCAGGCTGGCGAGTGCCCTCAGGGCCCTGACACTATGTCAGTGGAAACCACTTTCAACAGCCATGTATTTTTGCTAAAGAGCATTTTATTTTTATGAACACACAAGGAGCATAATTCTGAATGTCACAGTTTCTAAATTTCTTAACTACTTTTTCATGTAGTTATGTATAGAGAAATGCTGTTTTTCAGATAAGAAGGACTACTGTCTTGGAAAAAAAAATGCTGTTTGGGAAAAGTAGAAATCAGTCAAAAAAGAATGCCCACTAATTCAGCTAGATGATTATTATATTCCACAATCAGCCAGCCAGGGTTTATTATTCCTTTGAGACAATGGAAGATATAATTTGGTTTTGGAAGAGTTTCAACGATAGCTTTTCACTCCTGCGCGTTGGCAGCTTGGATTGCACTGTGTTACCGGACCAGAGTTCCTGGTTGCGGGGGATGCCAGCTAAATGGTTTGCTATGCTGCATCTCCCGTGAGGTGAAATGCCACGGAAGCTGGGAGCTGCAGGCACAGCTGCCTCGGCATCTGCTTGCAAAGCCCACAGATCTGAAAACAATGGACTAGAAATTGGCTGGCAATTTGAATATAATGGTCTGGCCATTGCTGGTAATTAAAAATCCATCGGTGAGAGCCCAGAAGGTAAGGGAGGCCTGTGAAACATACACAGGTTTCCCCTCACCTGGGTGGACTAGGATAGGCCTAGAAACAGATGTACATCTTTTTTCATGTGGACCTACTTCAAACTCCTTTGAAATCAATGGAACCATTCCCATTGACATTAATGGACTTTGGATCAAATCCTAATTGCCACTATAAAACATTTTTATTGATGCCATACATTATTTGCCATGTATGTATTTTAATAAAGCGGTCCTGAATGTACCATAGGGAATGTACTCCTTAAAATGGATATCTTTTTTGAAACGGTAACAAGGGTAAGCCCTCTGACAGGAGAATTTAGTTTTACTTTATTTCTGAAGGAAAGCTTAAAGCACTATTTAATTTTGTAAACTGTGCAAAAGTCTGGGTTTCTTTAGGGAGAACCTCACATAAGCATTTTCTTTATTCTGATTCATAACAGTTCATTCCCTCAACTATGGCTTTGGTCTGAAACTCAAAATGCAAAACAAAACCGACTAAGAAGCATGAAAGCTTGGGTGATCTGGTTTCATGTACTTTACATAGTTTGGTCACCAAACCAGATCTATAGGCAAGTTTGCTCAAAACTGTATCTAGATTCATTCAAAAGTTCATGGATGTCATAGTGAGGCTTTTTCTAAAAATGGACTAAGTTTTAAACTTACATTAAACCCCTAAACCAGTCTAGTTTCATGTGGTTTCAGATTTTGTTATGAGTGTCTCGGAGGAAGCATGGTCTTTTCTGGTAAAACTTGGGATATAAAGTGAGGAGAGCTAAGATGACTTGTGTAACTACACAAGCTGAGTAACTTTTCCTCAGTTTCCCTTTCACAAAATATACATAATAGTCACATGGATGTCAAAAAGCTCAGACCCCCTGATATATATATAGATTTATGAGTCCTTCGGGTCGAGATGCAAAATATTAATATAACTCTTGAAAGCACCAGTGAATACTACAAGAGCTTTCATTTTCCTCAGCATAGCTGTAAAGGTGAATTGTGATATCATTTTTCACTCCAGGAATAGAAGGAAACATACATCCGAGATCTCAGATTGCAGCTGTATTCTTGGTAGCAACAATAATGTACAGTTTTAAAAATGATATGGGAAGACAGGGATCCTAAGTAAGCTACAAATGATTATTATCACAGTTTCAGACTAAGCTGTAACTTTCTGTTTGTTGGGGGTTTTTTTTTGGTCTTCTCCACAGGGAACTCCCTGTTAACATATTGGCACACACCTAACGACAGTTTAAAATTCAGTGGCTGAAACAATTATTGCCCCCAACCCTGCTGTCTTCCAGAGGCGCCTGCGCTGCGGCAGGAGTGGCTGAATGGCTCGTGAACCAGCTCCTGAACCTTACAGTTTAGCATAAACCAAAATCAATGTTGGTTTACCTTAATAGGCCAAGCTGTAAGCTGCGGTGGTTTAGAGCTGATTCATGAGCTGTTCAGCTCCCCCCTGCTAGGAGGTGGCAACCTCTGGGAGAAGTCTGGTAACCTCTGTAAGGATTCCTGGGAAAAGAGCAGCCAACACTTCAACCCCTTCAGTCTAGTCTCCCACTATTTACCACAAGCTGTAGATCTTTAGCTGTCATATTCTTTTAGGTGGGATCAAGATTAGGACCTGTGTTCCCTGCTGCTCATAGCAAAGATTTATGGCTGCATGCCCCAATGTGTTACCCCCGGGGGTCTCAGTTTAGGTCAGCATCTGGCCTTGAATCTCAGGGACAAAGATAGAATTAATCAACAACCAACCAACTTTACTATTTACTGATGGAAAAAATTGTTTTGGAAAAGATGTATTTCAACACAATAATCAGTCTGCAAACATGTTTCGCTCGCCAGATACTGCCTTTCTGCATGAGTGCCTGGCGGGTCCCATGTACAGATCTGTCGCCTTTGTCCACAGTGGATATCTCAGTATTTCAGATTAAGCCTATTTCTGTTTTCTTTTTATTGCCAGTCTTTCGTGTCAATCCAATAGTTTTCAAAATCTCTCTGTGTCCAAACCTTACTTCCGCCACAGTTTATGTTCTAAAGCCACATACTATTGCAGAGCCTCATGGTACCAAGAGCCCCCTGGGAGGGCATGTGCCTCAGCGAAACCTTCCTCGTCTTTCGCTCACAGTCTCTTTTAGATTTTCCAGGTACACAAAGCACCAAGTAGCCTGCTGCTTCTTCAGAGGACTCTTCACATAGTGACCCCAGTAGCACAGCTGCAGCCCTGTCTCACTCCCCTGTGCTTCTTCGCGATACTTCGCACTTCATCGTTTGAAGACAGGGATTGCTTTCGCAGCTGGCCTTCTGCAGGCAACGTGACTGTTACGGCAACTCTGTATAACGCCTGCTTTCCGCATGCGGTCGCTTTAAAAGGTTGTGAGCCAAGGCAAAATGTGTCTTTGCACGAATAAACTATTTTATCCCTTCTATCCTTTCAGTGAACAGATGATAATGTATTATAAATTTGACTTGTCTGTCAGGTTATGGCCTTATTCATTTATTTATTTAGTAGCAAACAGATTTTGGCAGCTGGAATGAAGTTCTCTTTCATTAACTACCTTGAGAAAACTGATGGAGCTGAGTATTTTAAGCTTTAAAACCACACAAAACTAAAGCAAAAAAAAAGGCCCCTACAGCAAGTGGAGAAGCGTTGTACTAGGGAGAAAAAAAGCTATGGTGAGTAATAAGAGCATCTCATAGTCTAATTCTGTTTGAGTAAGCCTCCCATTGTCTTTTCACACATTTCTGTGCCATTGTCTTTGCTTTCGTTTTGCCTTTTTTGTCACTTACTTTTACCTTCTTTTTCCCTGTTTTTCTTTGAATAAGGCTTTTGCACCTGAACTGCTTGTTATTTTTCTCCCTCCCTTCTTCCCTTTCCTTTTCCAGCCACTTTATTTTTCTCCGTTGTCTCTTTGCACACGTTCTTTTTCTTGACTTTGTCCCTGGATGATCTTCCCTCCCCCAATCCAATCTGTTGTGCATTTTTTCCTTCCAGATGTGTAAGTGCGTGCCTTAGTCCCTCGCTTTGCAAACTGTAACTCACAGACCGTCAGTTGATGACGAATGAGGAGGCTGTTAATCAGAGAGAACTGCTTTCTTCCAGATATTGAGTATCTAAACTACCTTCAAAGACAAAGCACATCAGATACCTATCTAGTATTATTTCCTGCATAACTGTAGATGTTGTTATAACATCATGAGCGTACAGGTCTATGCAGTTGTGAGTAAGAGCAGATATTTATGGTCCCTGCATGAACTCTGCTAGGATGTCATCCACACTAGAAGTCAGAGTTCCTAAAAATCCAAGGCAGTAGTTGAAATTGCAGCCCTCTCTATATTGGGGCATATAATAATCTAGTGTTACAGGGCTCCCCAACCTCTCAGAATATGGCATTTATGACTAGGCGGTCTTCCTTTTTAGTCTGAAGACCTTATGGTGGCTTTGGTTCATACTTTCAACATATCTGGAAACCTGTAGATGGGATTCTAATGTACAGTAGTAGCAACCTCATTAATGACCGATTTCAGAAGTGGAAAACATTACTGGATTAGCAGCAACTCCCAAAGATATTCAAGTACTGTAAGGGGGAGGGTTTGATTAAAATAGGAATAGTACTGTCAGAAGAGGATCTTTTGTAAATAATTATAATATTATGGGGTTATATGGGTAACGGGCCTGACAAACTATACATTAGATCTGAGCTGTGTGGATCTGAAGGGCCAAAGCAAAGGTAACTGCCTTGCCTTTTCATTACTTTCTTGGGCACTGCCCAAGACAAGAAGAGTCTCAAATCTTAGGAGACTCTCTACTCCCTTCGGTGTACTGGTCAGCAAACTGAACAGGGCAGCAGTATTAGAGGAATGAAAATTATGAGGACACTTGTCTCTCTGGGTCTTTTCCTCTACTGCTCTTCGAGCAATACCTGTGTGTTCTGCCATGACCCAGGCTGTAATTTTACAGTTTAGCACAAATGCTTTGGTCCAAGGCACCATTTAAGTGCTGAACTGGAATGCTTTGATAAATCAGTCTTACTAAGGAGAAAGACATGGTCAAATAATGAGAAGGAGTTTCCTTTAACGTTGAGCCATAATAAAGTGATTTCTTAAAGTCAGTTTACATGCAGAACAAAACCAATCTGTTTGATTAAACACAAAACACCAACCATATTTCCGGAATCAGTGTTTTGGAATATTCTTTAATTAAATTTCAGCAAGACTCACAGAGTAAGCATAGGTCAAGAAGAGAATTGTTTGAACAAGCTAGCCCTAAGTATCTTACTGCTAATTGATTATCACATCTCCTTCAGCACACTTTCCGGGGGGGATTCCTTCTGTTCTGTAAAAGAAATACTTTTAGGTTTAGAAATGAGATATACAAACAAAGGGCATATAACTCATTTCAAGCTGAAATAGACCGGTTTTGGAAATGTGATATTATGGCAAACTTTAACCATGCTTGATTCAGCTGGGTAGTATGCCGTTCCTTGGGGAATACTTCAAAGAATGACACAGAGAAGCAGCAACTGGGAGGATACAGACAATTCACACAGAATGCATGCTTTCACACCCTTGTCTCAGATCAGCAATCCCAGATGGTGATCACCCAGAAGAGTCTCAATCTTTTTATAGTCAATACTCTGCAGTCACAAAGTGATTTAACACATAAACTCAGTAAACTCAGATGGGATTGACATTACCTTTAGTAGGCTGAGTACTCTTCTACATCCACTTACTGAAGGAAATTAACGTGATCACTCAGGGACAGTTCATACCTCTGTAATTAATGGTAGCAGAAGGTGGGTACAAGGACACATTCTTAAACACTCTTGCTGGAGGGACCTAGGCCTAGGAAAGTAATACACATCTCGGCATCAGTAAGGCTAGCAGAATATAACAATCGATTACACCAGTGTAAATCCAGATTAATTTAGCTGACTCCGGGAGATACACATCATCATAGTTAACACCAGCATGGTACTCTCAGTAAAGAAAATAGCAGAGTGATTTTGGCATCTCCTCTGCCAGAGTGAAGCACTCAGCTTCACTTCCAGTGGGCATCAGTTAGCAATATTTATTCCTTCATGTAGGGTAAGCCTTAGCTTTTTTGACTCTTCCGTACCTCAAGTCTCTTGAGAACGCGTTAAGACAGCAGAAATAGCTGCAAACTAGTGTCTAGTCTGACTACTTTGTGAGGTCAGCTATGGAAGCGGTAAGAGTAGAAAGGGTATGAAGAAGAAGAAGGTAATATTTCTTATTTTCTACCCCTTTTAACAAACAAACAATTCAAAAACTTTTTACTCTTAGCTGCTACCCAGTTCAACCTGGCCATTGTGAATTTGGTCATCTATGTTACTCTGCAATGTGATTCCAAATAATTTTCTACTCTGGTAGAAAATGGGTTTGTCCATATCTTATAGTGGGTAATGTTTGCCTGGCATGGGTGATCCCATTGGTGTAGAGACTCTGTCTCCAAGCTAAACCACTCCTTGGCAGAAGTCGTCGTTCAGAGCACCATGATAATATGAATCTGTTCCTCCCAGCTGTGGAACCAGTGTGGCTTCCTCTACCTCAAACATCTTTACACCGCCCTCCACCGTGTCTTTGCTTCCTCTGACAGGTCTTTGAAGCACAATAATTCCTGATAATGGAATGCACATGTTAAACAGACTATTAATTAAAACAAATCTCATTATCAAAGAAGACTATTACTAAAGCACCAGCTTTTTCACATGAAAACAATGGAATTCCTCCACCACTCTCTGGTCCTTCTAGAATGCCTCTCCATCCCATATCCTGTCATTTAAAAATAATTGTACAGTAAAAATACATTTTCTTTAATAACTTGTAACCTTTTTATAAACTGATTCCATTTAAAATTCTATTTTAATCACTTTTTCACAGCAAAGAGAAGATATTAAACCATGTAATTCGTATTCATGACAGCAGCCATTATTGCATCCAGACAATGCTGGGAAAATTTTGTGAGACAGAGATAGGCAAATCAGTTATAATGAAACTTTTGTTTACTGAATTCTTCTTGTTGGATTTTAATGCCTGGACATATATCACACATGTATAAGCTATTTTGGAATTATTTAAAATTATTCGTGAGACTCATCAAAAAATAAATTAGTCTGAAATTTGCACTTTGGGGATTAGATTAAGCTGTCTGCTCTGTCCCCTTTGTGAAGTGCAAAAGGGGAGATTTGGCTAGAAATGCGTGGTGTTTACAGAAAGCCAACATGAAAGACTTGTGGACAGATCCACTTTGAAATTTTAACAAATGTCATAAGTATTCGTTTATTCAGATTCTAAGATGCTTTGGAGCCAAAAAGTTACAAGCATTAGAAAAAGCAGCAAGGAAAAGAGAAGTCATTTCCAACTTTCCACAAGGCAGTTATTATTGTGGCTGCTAGATATTACATTATTTAGACCTCCATTCTCCTCTTGGGTGCTCACATTGGATTCGTTTTATTCCACCCATGTAAATAATGTTGGGATCATCAGAGCTCATATTTGTATACTATAGAAATTAACTGCACTGTTTAAAACAAACACCTCTAATCAGCGAGGCCAAGTATAGTTATAGCAGGGAATCCTGAACTGCTTATTTAAGTGGATCCAATTTTTTTCTATTATAAAGACTGTATTCACTTGTGTGTTCTGGGAGGAAAGAGAGTTAAAGGCATAGATGTAAAAGATACTGGCCCACATCAGATATCTTTACTAACTCAATAGTTGGACAAACACACTTTGCCAGTAGTAAAGATTTGAGATCTGGCCCATAACAATCCTTACAATAGTAGACAGTATTTTGTTCTTGGCGGAGCACCAAATCGAATTTACTCTGAATTTACAGGAGAAAAAAAATTAAAAAGGGCTCTGCCTCCCATTTGTTACAGCAGCGTATCGAGCAGTGAACTGCCGACCTGAACGGCAGCAAAAGAACCGAAAGAGGCACGCTCTGCTCTGCCTGTGTTGGTGCCGGTGATGTCAGGAAATCAGTCTCCTGAGGACAAACAGCCAGCACAGCAACCAGCCTTTGTTTTACTTTTTTTTCCCCCTCCTCTGGCACATTAGCTTTAGCAGACAGATTTAAACATTAACAAAACACTAGTGTTTACATGTGTTTTCCACTTCATCTTCAGAACTAAACAACAATAACCGGGAGCCCCTTGCTGCCTTGGCTTGTGTGCTGAGGGCTGCGGAGCCGTATCACAACTGACTTCATATGAAGAGTGCCTGCAGATGCCATGCGGCAGGAGAGAGGGCTATGATGTGATACTGTGTGACAACAACGGTTCCTTGTACCTTGGTCTCACAGGCAGGGAAGAAGGGCTCCACGGTCAGTACAGAAATGCAAGAAGCCAAAGTCAGTATAATGCCCCTGAAAAGCTGCCCAACTCTCCATGGGGAGGCACAGGAAGCTGCTGCTCTTCCAAGCAGTAATAATTCGCATGTACCAGCCTATGCACCTAGGTATCTCTCAGTACCAGGGGAGCAGTGGCTGAATGCTGGCATAAAACTCATGGGACTAGTGTGAGAGAGCAGGCACCATATATATATATGCAGATGCCCGATGCTTGAAGAGAGTGATATGCCTTGCCTTCGTTCTTTATTTTGAATAACACTGAAGTGCCATTTTTGAAGGCAGACGTCTGGCTTCTGAAAGAGTGCCTGCAGGAGCTCAGCCTGGAGGCAGGATGCAGCTGATCAGCTGCTCCCAACAAGGCAATGGCTTCAGGTCCTGCTAATTCCCTCCAGCCAGTGCAGAGCAGCCTGGTTTGACAGTCACCATGTAGGTCCAGAACCCTATCCCTATTGAAGCACCATCCCTTCACTTTACTTTCTCTAAACATAAAGTAAAAACCCTATAGAATTCAGCCATGTTTCTCTAGTTTTATGTCAGCATCATCGATTCCCAAATCTGGCACACCACCCTTTCACTGTCATGCTTTTTATGGTGATTGGGCACATGTATTTTTAAGGTGAGGCTCTCTATAGTCTGCCCACTGATTTCCAATATTGGCTAGCATAAGTCTTCCTGTATATCCAGCTACTCAGCTCAAAGGATAAGTTACCGTGGAAGAAAGAAATGTTGGAGGAATGCGCATCCCAAATTGACTCAAGGAGACAGAGTTTAAAAAGAAAGTAATGGAGAAGGAGCTCCCTCACAGACAAAACCAATGAGGTGATGAAGGGTCTCAGCATCTGGGGCTGTTCCTGCAGGAGCTTTCTTCAACTCCCCCACAGACACGTCAGTATCTTTAAAAAAAGAAACACTTCTATCCTGGCCCACTGTGTTCAAGTCAGGTTACCTGGGTTGTGGTTTGGAGGCTTGTGAATTTCTTTGCCGTTGGTATGGGATATAGAAACTTTTAGCCCAGGATAAAGATGTCTAATACAGAAGAGATGAAGATTTATTTGAGCACCCACTAAACCATAACAGATTTACAATTCCCTGCTGTAGAGCTCTGTTTTCCTTTTCAGCCTTGTACTATATAATTTTGGCTGGGCAGATTTTAAAGTCTGTATTTGCTATCAAAAAGACAGCAGCTCCCGCTGAAGCAACTCTGACTGTGTGTTCAGAATCTTTATGTCTGGTGGCTGACTGGAAGCTGCTGGTGGCCTTTGAAGCACCACTATCAGCTGTAGAAGTTCAAACTGGTTGGGGGTTCTTGGACCTAAGATTTCCCTCCACCCCTTTTTTTTTTTTTGCTAAAGGTTGTGGGAAATGCACTGTTTTTTCTTAGGTCTCAGAGGGGACAAAACTTCAGTCTTATAAACTACCTTGATAAAGAATTCTGAGCACCTGAACTGTCAAATTTTGTTCCTTAGTACTTCACATTATCGGATGTGGATTGAATAGTTCCCACAGTTACATTTTCATGACACAAGGTTCTCATTTGGCACCATTCATATATTTACGCGTATTATAATGCAATCTTGATATGTGACTTTGTGTATCTTTGTATTTTGAAGCCTTCAGATGAAACGGAAAAAAATGTTATTCACTCGTTTTATTAGCACTATAATCAGATTCTCATAGAGTTCCACAATAACAGGAGAAGCTTGAAAAGTAATTAAGAGATTCTCCAACACAGCAGGAGTTTTTGTTAAAGGAGAAAACTAATTCAGACTGCAGTTTGCAGATACAAGAGGAGTTAGGGCTTGAGTCCAAGAGACTCCTAATCTTCAAGAAAAGTAGCTGTTCTGAAAGCCACGGGGAGGGAGAGGTCATTCATATACTTTCGTTTTCCTTTAAAAAAAAGCAAAGTATTAGGAGCTTATCTAACAATTAAAACATCTGCTTCACAAAGGAAAGCACATGTCAGCTTGCATTACCTTGATTGAAAGGATGCTTTTTATTATATAACTTAATTTGGAAATGTAAAAAGTAGTATATTAATTTGCGTTTGTGAGAAACACAGTTTATTTCCAAAGATTAGTAACAGACTATACATATGCCTTTGAGAAAGCACCCAACCACATAAGCGATGGTTTCCAAATGCACGTTTATTTAGATTTAACCAGATCCCATATACCCTGCTGTATATAATGCGCTTGTAAGTCACACCAAAGATTTTGGTGTTCAGTTTTGATATTATCATAACGCACTGACATTTTCAAAACTGCAAATCTTCTAAAGCACATTTTTCCGCGGTGCAGATATAGATGGTAACGGGCGGCAACAAGTAACTCATCTGTAAATCTTTGCTATCTCCTACTATCTCGTGCCTCCCTTGTTACTGCTTTCCCTATCTCATCTGCCCTTTTCTGTGGCTAGCTGCCACCTCTCCTACTGCTTTGATTCTGCTATGCAGACACAGGTTTCATTAATGCTTTTCAGCAGCCGTGCTTGGCTTTAAGCCTTTATTTTCTAACAAAAAGGAATTGTGAAAAACTGCTTTAATAGGAAAAAAAAAATGGTGCAGTCTCTTGTGCTAAATAGGGTACTGAGATCATTCAGAATGCAGTTTCATTTCTTTAAATGTAATAATTACCTTTTAAAATGTCCATGTGGCTTAATCTTTTTATGGTGTATGATAATTGAGGAGTTTTATATGATTCACTTACGAGTGATGATAAGGCTGTACATTGTCGATTATTGCTCTATCACCATACATTTGAAGAGAGCTCCCTTATGGCAGTAAAATAATAATGGGACTGATTGTCTTGTCCTAAAACCCACTGGAAAGCGCCGCTCTGGGTTATTTTAGGGCATAACACAGAGATTTGTTCTCCTGTGTGCTTCCTTATTGCTCTTAGGAGGTAAGGAGATTCACCTGCCCTGTGGAAGGCACTGTGCTCAGCAGTTTGTCAAGGTCCCCTAGTCCACACCAGAAGCCCCCTGCCCAAAAGCCGTGCGCTGGCTCTTACTTTCTCACCACTCTCTAGGACTGCTTTTGTAACTGGAAGCTAACCGCGGGTCCCTTGCTAATTTGGGATCCAACTGCAGGAAGAGGGATATGGAGGGAAGGAGAAACATATGGAAAGAAGCAGAAAATTAAAATATAATGTAGGAGGTCAGTGGGAAACCAGTGTGCACCACTTGCTGCTTTTGTTCCCTCCCATCTCTCTCTAGTGTCAGAACTGCTCTTCAGGAATGTGGCATTTCCTACAGGAATGAGTGTGGCTGAGCCAACACCACTGGAGTCATATGGACTGAAATATGTAGACTCAAACCAGCTTTTCACACTCACCAAATGCCACGTAGTTTTTAACCTGCAGTACCCAAGAAATCTGTATTGAGGAAAGCCATTATAACATACTAATAAAAACTGAAGAATGGGCAATGATTTTATCAGAGAGGTTTGTTTTAAAAGCAGAACAAATCAGACAGTTGAGGGTTGCCAAACATCTTTCTGGAGTCACCACAGATTCTGGACCTCAGTAGGAATCAGTCATGAGGACTGGGACAGAGAATATGGCCAAATGTGATACAATCGTCTTTTAAAATCCACCTCAGTTACCACTGTAAAACTGCACCTAGCCCATCTTTATCTCACCTGCCGCAGCCTTTTTGTCACCTTTGTCCAGTGATCCATTTGGTTGTAAATCAGACAGGAAACATCGCTGCCAGCTAAATTTCACAGGGCACTCAACTCAGCTGGATTTGAAACATCGAAGCTTTTCAAGCCAGAACCAAATATTGATGCAAAATGCATGAAAGGAGGACACAGAGTAGTGTAACCATCCTTTGTCACACGGGCAATGGTGTGTGCGCTTTGCCAGGAGGTGCTAAGAGGAGCTCCGTCTCCCTTCACTTCTCCTCTTCCTCTGCTGCCTGCAGGAATTCCTGCCATGCTGCTCTGCTGCTGAACTGAGTTCCCTGCAGCCCCAAAAGAAGATTTCTGCTGGTAGCACTGCAGAGCCAAGCTGGCAGTCTGAGTATTAACATTTTTAGTGATGTTGAGTGCTTTCCTGAAGTCATGAGCTCCAGATGTTCTGAGACTGTGGGGGGAATCTCAGATTTATATAAACCATGAAGAAAAGTTTGAAAAAGTGAAACCTATCATTTCAAAATCCTCAGTAAAAGCACCCCTCCTACACACAATGTCAGGCTTTTCAAGCCAAAGTAGTGATTTTTACCTTGCTGTTTTTGACTGCTCGGGGGTAGCAAGTTGTGTTACTACGGCTGTTGCTTTAGGCCTATTTAGGAGGATTTGGGTCTAAGGTTAAATCAAAGTTTGTAGGCAAAAATCTGTTTCTTCTTTTGCAATGTCTTTTATTTAGCTCTGTTTTGCATCTGTTCAGTTAACCCCTAATTGCAGAGGTGACTTAGGGTGACTCCTCACTAGAGGCTGTTTTACATGACAGAGAATTGCTGGAAAGAGGCAAGGATTTCATTGACATAATCCTATTTCATGGTTTGCAAAAATTTACCTTTGCTGTAGTGGAGGTACAGCAAATCCACGACTTTGATTAAAGGAGATTGCTTTTCCAACACGACGATTCACAAAAACATCCATGAAAATGTGGATTTGCTAGCAGTGTCTTTTGAGTTCCCGGAGTTCACTGTATATTTTCAATGTACCTCAACTGGTTGGTTCAGAGGTTTCCACCTTCCCTACCCTCAGGCGTGTCCTATTTCTTCCAGGAAGACCTAGAAGCTTTGTAATAATGCTCTTTCCATTCTCTTGAAAACTACATGCCAGGCTGAGGGATTGTGATATGCTTTATTCCAATTATTTTAAAAATATACATATTCTTACAGGAAAAAGGTAGAGTCGTGCAAAGGATTCTTCTGATTGACTGGTTTTTATTTCCTGCCTATAAATTTACGACATAGCTCAGAGCTGACATAAGTCAATACCCAGTAACGTGGTTATAGACTATGGAAAGGGACAAGGCAGGGAATAGTCCTACGCTGCTATTACTACTGGAATGAAACTACATTGTGCAGAAATGCCTACCCCATGTGAGGGAGATGAGTCTTGGAGGAAAGCTGTCTGTATTTCTGCATCCTGCAGTGATGGTTTGTGGAAACAGCACAGTGGTCTTTAAAATGCCCTGTTAGTTTGTTGTGCTCTCTGGCATTAGCAGAACACTTGGAGCGTAGTGAAGTTATATTGGAATTAAGACTGGTAAATCTTCCTATTCTCTGCTGTTTCTTTTGTTTATCCTGCAACTGGTTTACGCAGTATCACCGTCATCTGCTGTCCTATCCTTCAGTCTCCAGGGCCACATTTGTGATCTGCGTATGGGGAGCAGAGGATGAGGAATTGCACTGTATCTGTTCTAGTCTTCCTGATGGTGATAAGGGCAACAAGCACCTCACACAAACCTCTGTTGATGACAGCTGGTTGGTAGCTCACCCAGGGAAAATGCATATAGTGGAAGCGTTGTCCTTCTTTTTTTATATAAAAGTATTGCAGTTTCACTCATGCTAGCCCTTCAGGTTTTTTAATTGACACAGTCATTTAAAGTCGACTTCGTATAGAGCCACAGTCAGTGAGTCATATTTTAAACTCCTCTATCTATGCAGCTTTGCACTGAAACTTAGTTATATTTGGTCAGCATGGTATTGTTCAGAATCATTAAGAAATCAAGTCAGTGAATGGCAGTGTTCAGATTCATTAAGAAATCAGATTTTCTCCTATTGCTTCAACGCTTTAATATTAAACCTTATCATATGCATAACAGCATGGTACGTATTAAACAAGTTCATAGTGAGTCAAATAATTTACATAATTATTAGCAGGTCTCTTTGCTAGTTGTACAATCTTCCTTTAAAAAAACCTGAAGAGTATAATCTCTTTTTTAAATGCTGCAGAGGCCTTTTTGTATTTCTGAGAGACCTGGGAAATCTCACTGTCTCTTTATGAGATATATCTAGGGATAATCTAAAACCGGAGTTAATTAGTGGAATGTTTATCATTCTGATGATAATATTATTTTTCCACTCAGAGCCCTTGGTTGGGTAAATCTATTAAAGTGTGATGTGTTATTACATTCTGTGTCAACTTAGGCCTAATCCACCATGTTCTTATGTATCCTTTTACTTTCTGCATGTGAGTAGCTTCCTTGGTTTAAATAGGAGTAGGTTTAATCAAGTGTGTGTTTACAGGGTATAATGAAGATATAAAACATTAACACTGTTTTTGTTAAAATGTACCTCTAACATTGTACCTCTTCCACAGCTGTTAACCACATACTTGATTTTCTTATCACTTTGCCTCAAGTTATTTAAGCATAGCTGTACTGAATATTTTACAGTTCATATGTAAATAAAAATATGCTTTAAATAACCTTCTTAAATTGTTGAGCAAACACATAACTAAATGGAGGTTAAAAAAAAAAAAAAAGGAAAACCAGTCAAGCACACTTATATGAAATTCAACCAATGAACTGGATCTTCAGCATGGATAAAATGTGCAGGAGGGAGTTGGGGAGGTGGATGGAGAAGGACTGAATGGCCTCTATCCCTGTCTTCGTGCTTCTGAGGATGGTTTCACCATAGTGCACCCCTGCATATGTTTCAGTGGGCACTGGAAGGATGTGGACACTGGTTTCTCACTAACTCTAGAAGCCAGGCAGTGAGCTATTGGTAACTGAAAGCTCTTTTGCCCCATTCCCTCCGATCTTGGTTAAAAATAACTTTTACTTACAAGGTTATATTAGCTCCTGGTCAATCCCTGATCTGGTTCACTATACAGCCAGGCAAACCTTTGCATCGACCCAACTGAGGCATTGCTACAGGATCAAGAAGTAGGAATTAGGCTAAGTTGGCATAGCTACCAAAAGAAATGGGCTTCAGTTACAAAATAACACGTTGGTCGTCCATACCCGTGGCCTTGCTCCCAACTGGAGTGCCAGTGGCAAGGGGGTCCCTCTTCACTTTTGTGGGGCAGGAGTACCAAGAGGCTCCTTTCACGGCTCTTACAGGATCGATGGGAGGGCTCTTTGCTGTAGCAGCAGCCTTTTCCCTGGAGAAAAGCACCTGGAAGGAGGGGAGGTTGTAGATAAGCCTCCCAGTCTTTACCCTCTCTAGGGCGACTGGCTCGGACCTGCCACAGTGCTCGTCACATACATACTCCTCCTGAGGGGCTGTTGACAGGATCCCGAGAGCACTTTGTAACACGCTATTGAGATTCATGGCGCACTTCACATTTCCCAAAGGTAATGATGCAGACTGTCTGCAGATGCAGGCAGACATCACTGCTCAGACCTATGGTGCTGATGAGCTATTTACAAAAAATCATGTTTTATCTAAAGCGACTAAATACATATAAGTTTTATGAAAATTGACCTTTTTGTTGGATAAGTTTCAGGAAGCAGTTTTTCACTTAATGACTGGTTTGAATCCAGGCCAAATTGGTAAGTCTGTAAGTCTGGACTGAGCAAATAATTTTGAACAAATTATTTATTCAGTGAAGATAGCTGCTTTTCCTCACTAGTACATAGTTCATGGACAGGCTGTGAAACTCTTTAACTTACTTGTAATTCAAAGTTATTCATACATTTCCTCACATAATAATTCTTGGTCTAAAACTATTTATGAAAAGATTATCAGTGCCTGCCATGAAGAGACATGAAGGAATGGAAATTATGTCTGGTTCAGAATCAGCTTGGAAATTTAGATGGATATGCTCTAACGTGAAGAAAACCTCCACTGTTCAGTGAATTGGCTGTTTTTCCTCAAATCATTTATTTGACACACCAGCTTTTCTGGTGTTTGACCAGCTCCATAATTCATAGAGAATTTCCCTCCCCCCTGCCCATCATTTTCCCAGCTCTGCTGAAAGCCTTACAGCCAGACAGCTGTTCTGAATGAAGTGTATTTATGGTCTGGTATCGGTTCCTAGTGAATAGGTACACTGGTGATGAAACCACAAGTACTACCTTAGGGCCATCTTTGCAAAGAGGTGAAAAGGACATGGACACTTGCCTGCTCACTTTGTACTAGAATTGGCCCCTCTGATATGAGGGGCCGGTAATAGACATTAGTAGAGCAGCATGAACTTTCTGGTGTGAAGGGCAACACCTGTACCTGCTGCGCTGTCAGAACAAACCTAGCACACTAGTACCATTTAGCATCCCTTAACTGCTCACAAAGAGAAAGGTGGGGAGGGAGACCCACTGTTTCCATCCCTAATTCTCTCCTGCATCCGGGCAGAGCTCCTCTGGGCATCACTCACTGCATCCTTTGACTCTTTTGCAGAGAAGCTGGCACTGCCTGGGGTTTCTGCCTGGCGTCCCAGTCCAGGACATTTATTTAAACCTTCAACTCCCTTTCCTCCGGTGCTAACATAATCCCTTTAGTTAACCCCAAACCAGAGACTGATTCCTTTCAACTCTGTTGTCTTTCCTGCCTTCCCCCTCCACTGTTCCCCTGCTGCAGCCCTCACCTTGTTCTTTTACCTGCTTCACTTTCTTCTTTTTTGCTCTTCGTGACCGATTTCCTTTCTCTTTAGCCTTTTCTATTTTGGGGAGGAGGTTGCCTCTCCCGGCCTCAGGCAGTGCTCTTTCAAGGTCTGGCTTATTCTACCCTCCCGTTCTTATTCTTTATTTTATATTTCAATGAAGCCTCCAGCTGGTAATCACCGAAAAGAGAGTTCCTACCCAAAGAATTTAGAATGTAGGCGAATTAATTCCACAGGTTAAACAGACCGATCCTTTTATGTACATACATTTTTTAAAAACAGTAATTAAAAATATTAATAATCTAATTTGGTTGTATCAGGATTATAAGTACTAATATAAATACTCATTTAGGCAATGGGCCATTTTAAAGATTCTTACTTGCCTATAGGTTATTTTTATTCTGGCTTTGCAAGATTTTTGAACCTATCTTCAGTGTTACAGAGTGGTAATAAAGTCATTTATTGGATCTTATCTTTAATTTAAAACACTTTATTCTTTCTCACTCAGTTCTGCTTTCTTGGTTCTGGTAGCCCTCTGCAAAACAGAATAAATATTTTCATTCAGTTCATTCAGCAGGTGGTGAAAGACATAAAACATTAGAATGGGTCCTTTAAAACAGCTGTAAACTAAAATGATGCTTGTAAACTGGAATACTGCAGTTTTGTTTGCCCTGAATTTTAAAATAGTTTCGTGAGGTAATTGAGCCTTAAAGGATCTGGATTTTTTTAACTATATTATGTTATTATGCAGTTGCCACAGGGGGAGCATATGCTAGCTGCCAAAAATCTAAAACTGGATTCTTGGATGTTAAACAGATAAGATTAAGTCATAGACTTCAGCTCTACTAGAAGCAAGCACAACATTCATCTGAAGCATGTGACAGCTATGTCCTGGAAAACCGTTTCTAGACAGACATTCTTGGCTGCTTACATAGACTAAAATAGGCAGTTCACATTCATTCAATCTACTGAGTTTTAAGCACCTCTGTAGAACTATTCAGTTGACTATTTTTCCAATTTTCCTGAAGTGTGGCATTGCTTCTTTAGGGATACTTGTAAATTAAGCCTTTCACTTAAGATGGTTATACTCTTATGGATTTCTGCTATTCTTATTGGTCACTGAACACATATTGTGATATTTGGGTTTTAAGACTTACCTTTTCTTAATTGTATTAACGGGTTTGAGTCTGCATTGGATTACAGGTATCAGTTTGTGCACATTTTGTATTACATTTTATTGTGCCCTAAAACATGACAGGCACTACACTGAACAAAACGAAAGATATAATCACTTCCCTGAGGAATTTACCATCTAACTTCAGATTAGAAAGAGTAATAAACAGCAGGAGAAGATGGAGTGAGGAACTACCTCATGCATTACAGCAGTCAGATCAAGCCGTTAAGCTGTTGGGGCTTGTAAACACCTCGATTGCTTAACTAAATGGTTTATTTAAAATAATTATGACCAGTGAGCCACTAATTGTAGGCACCACCAAAATGAACTTAAAAGGAGGGCTTTGAATGAAAAGTTCAAATTCAGTGAACCACAATCAGCATTGCATCTCACAAACAGGACAGAATGACACAGAAAAGCTTGCAGGAGAGGTAGATAAGTGGGACATCAAGACTGATGTCAATGGTAAGTGGAGAGAGCAAACCTGTATAGACAGAAAGTGTGCGGTTACGCGGGGCACTGAAGGCGAGAGCAGAAGGTTTAAATCTAATGTGGTGGATAAAGGAGAGCTACTGGACTGATTTAAAATGGACTTAAATGACTGAAGTGTTTCAGCTGACTTAGCGAGGTCAGCAGCAGTGTGTTAAGGAGAGTGTGGTCCCGTTGCCAGGTGGACCAGACTGACAGTAGCTTTCAGTGATAAAGCAGCCGAGCCTGGGATGAGTGTTTAACCACTGGAGCAGAATGAAAGGCTGGAAGAAGATTACTCCATAAGCACTGCAGAAGGTTTCTTACCTAGTCCCAGGTCGTCTGTTCCTCATCACTACAGTAGCCCATCTCTCTTCCTATCATGGCTCCACATTAATAGTCCCCCTGACTTTCCATCCTACAGTGTCTGTCCTGAAATATCTGTCGGAGCAGTGTCCAGGTGCTGTCTTCTAGGTTATATATGGTTTGGTGGCACTAGTTCAGTTCATACCGGGTAAATGAGCATTGCAGCAAGTGCCATGTTGGCTCAACAGTGAGGTCAAAGACTGCCTGAAAAGATGGCTTAAAATGATCTGACTTCTGGAGTGATTGTTTCACATAAAGATAAGGCCCAGTGAGAGAACTGCGCCTGGAAATCTTTGCTGTTGCTGTCCACAGTCTGTTGTAGTACCAATATGAAGAAGCAAGCAGCTCTAAAATGCACACTTGCAGTTGCCCCATCTAAAACAGTTCAAACCCACTTGTTTAGCTGTTGTTAAAGAAGAAACTTGGGTATCCCAGATGACCCAGTTTTTGTGCTGTTGCAAATCCCCAAACCTCTATACCTTCCTCTTTGATGGACTCAAACGGTTAACATCTAGATTTTACGTTGCTGAATCTTGTATGCTGTCAGGGAGCACCACGTCGATTAAATCGCACTCAAGAGAGAGTTAACCACAAAGCCGTAAGTATTCTTGACAGGTCATTCTTGCTTGAGCCTGGTTTCTTGTGTATAAAGATTAAAAATCTTGTCACAGATGGTAAAGAATGAAGTACCCGCAAAACAATGGAGCATCAATAACTCATAAAAAGCACTTAACAGAAGTGGCAGAATTTGAATGAGATGGTGTATATATTAAACAAAATAAGACTAGTAGTAATGTCGAAGATAGAGTACTGTAAAATAATTTTATTAAGTATTGAATGCAAGTAGTAATTGACAGTGATTGTTCATTTCAGAGATGAATGAGTGTGAGAATTTTATTTTTATTCAGCACTGTACTGAACCCAGGCAAATAACTCCTTTGCGTTTTGCATCATTTGCTTTCCTGAATATTCCATATTAATGATATTTGAAATTAACTGGTTCTCATTCTCTGCTCTGCTGGGTCTGGTTTTGCTCTGCTCCTTTAGAAGAAAGCAACCCTAAAATAGGCAGATGCAGCTGTTGGCACCTAGTAGATTCTTGAGTTACCTGGTGGCAGCTACTTTGTTCCTTTATCCTGGTTACCAGTGTAGGAGTTTTGGCTTCAGAAAAAAGGGTATGACCAAAATACCTTTGCATTGGGGTTTGTTTCTACCTGCTGGCCTGCTATTGGCAGCTGGGGTAAATTATAGCAGCATTCTCAAGCAATGAAGAGGCCAACTGGCAAAGTTATGACTTGTTCAGAGGCCCAGCCTGGTAGCCAGGTAACTGGGTAAAGAGAGTAGAAACAGCCCAATGCTTTTTATCTACCTGCCCTCTCTCCAGATTTCCATCATGTGAATGGAAACCTCGAATAGGGTAGCCATCCGAGATCTGCATTTTTCCTCTTTCTAGTCCTTTTGATTCTGAACTCTCAAAAAAGGTAGGCAGCCCTGATGATTGAAATGCAGCCTTTGCTGGCGATATCTATATTGGGAAATAAATGGCAGTGGTTTAATCAGACTTAACAATGCTATTCTATCCCATAACACACACACAGAGGGCAAAGAACACAGCATTTTGTTGACAGGTCTTGGAAGTTTATGTTTTCAAAATGTAGTTTTCAACAGCTGGATTTGACTCAGGTACCAAGATTGAGAAGAGCAGTGGCAACCAGAAGTGGCTGGAAATGGTGATTTTTTGGGGTAACTTTTAATCCATAAACACCTTTGTTTTTATGGAATACTAAGAGATCTACAAAAGCAGACTTAGCAAGCCTTGTGTCTGTAGACTTCCATTCATTACGCAGAGCTGTACACCTCCACAGAAAAAAAATAAATGTGGAGCCACAAAATTGAAAATCATTGGCCTATAGCTTCTTGGATAATCTTTATCTGAGAGACAGGGCTGTCTCCCAAGATATGTGGAAGAATTCTTATAAATACAAAGAGACAAGTGTTCTTTCCATAACTGAATAATCTAAGCGGCTGCTATGGCTTCCCTGTGGATTTCCTATCCAAATAGCAACTCAACCTGTTCATGATTACCCTGTGAGAGCCGATGAGTTCACAACCTGCAGTGGGAAGGCTGCAGACCATGTTAAAAAGAAGCCTAGAAAAACTGAGACTGCTTTACTACATTATTATTATTTTATCCATTATTAAATTGCTGCAGTCTGAGTGAAGGTGCTCATAAGGCTATGTTTTTCCTGTTCTTTTTATATTGTCAAAGGATTTGAGTAAAAAAAAAAATTGGGTGGAACAAAGTGTGCTACAGAAGACTTACCACTACATTTAGACAGTCTTGCTGTACTTAAGAGAGGCCACCCCTCAGGCAGATTTGTGTAATCTCCACAACACGTAATTTCCATAGGTGTGAACATCTTGTAGGGCAGGATTAAGATGAAGAAGATTTACACTGCTGAAGAGCACTCAGGCTGCTACTTCTGGGGAAGGGTTCTGGAGCTGTTTTGTGTACTCAGTATTTTTGGAGGACAGAATAACGGTTTTAAACTGTGTTTAGCCTAAGGTTTAGAGTAACAGAGGGTGCTGACTAGTCCCAGGTGGTCTCAGCTTTTTGTTGCTGTAGGCAGGATGGTGGTTTCAGGGAATGCTTGTGGGCTGATGCAGGAATACAGGATGTGAAGGGGCATAAAGTGTTCCAGTCCCTCTGAGTTTGCAAGCCAGGGAAGGAAGGAAGGAAGGAGAAATGCCACATGACCTTCAGGGGCATTTGCAAACCCTCCCTTGGAAGATGTTTGATTTTTGTCTCATCCTTGGCAGAAGAGTACGCAGGCCCGTACTACTGTTTGACCTGCTGTGAGGTTGCTATTTCACTGCTGCTAACTCTCCCTGCTCTGCACCTCTGGCGCTTACAGTTGCAGCAACAATCCTCTAAGGAGCACAGTCAGTAGGGCTCAGGACCAAAAGAGCAGCTGCTGCTGCTGCTGCAGATGAGGCTGAGCAGGGAAGAGGATGAACAGGAAAGGAGCTGCTGCCGCCTGCTCTTTCTCAGGCTGCAGTGGGTCCCTCATCCCTGCTGCCAGCCCAGCAGGCAGGGCAATAGTGTCTGCCCCAGCCGCACAATGGGAACAACCTGTGTGCTAGATGTGGCCCAGCTGAATCAGACCCAGCTTACTCAGCCTAAATAGTGCTGGTTTGAAGCTCTAATTAAAACGAAGTGAGGATAATAAACTTCTGAAGCCATAGGGTGGAATCAAAGCTTCACATGAGCCATTTCAATAACTTTTAAAATTTGACTTTTGCTTTTGTCCAAGCTTTTAGAAGGTGTTTGTTATAACGAGATAACTAATATGACCTAGTATTATGCCTTAAAATCCCCATCCAAATAAGTCCTTGGTGAATTTTAAGGTCAGGAAAGACTTTTGTAACTGTGAAGGAATAGAGCTACTCCAGTTACTATTTCAAAGAAATGCCTTGAAGTCAGAAAAGCAGTGAATTTTGTGCCCCTTAAAGAAAAAATGGTTATGCTTGACATTTTATCTGGGGATGGCTATTTGGGACAGGCACATCTGACCTAAACGTGGGTGGGAAGAGAGGACTTGCAAACACAACTGCGTCACACGTGTTGAGTGTTTGCATTGTGCTAACGAACAAAGAAACCAAAGCTATACCCATAGCTATTTCTGCTCCCCTCTGACTGGTGTGCTTGCGCATTTGGTGTCTTAGCAAGTGGTAGGATGCAGAAGGGTTGGCTGCATAGGTTTGAGCAGGTGCTAGAAAAAAGTGGGCCAACAATGAATTCTGGTTCATGTCTGCATTGATATGCAAATAAAGCACAGCTAGTAATGAAATGTATGTGTTGTTTCACACTGAGCCAGGTAAATCCAGTTTGGAAAAAAAAAAAGTTTAGTGGCATATTAGATTGCTTATAGGAATGAAGTACCTGTTTTGTACTCTCATTTTCACACTGGTAATTAGCATAACATTCCTGTTTTGGAGAATGGTTGGATTCTGCTGAGTTTTTTTTTTGAAACAAAATGAAGTTTCTGTGCCCCTGAGCGCTGACTTCTTTATTCTGTTCCTTCCATAGGATAACTGTTGAAGGTTTTCTGCTTCATGCTGAATTTGGCTCAGGTTTAGATGTACTTTGCATATTTCCTTATCCTGTAACTGTAATTGCTTTCAGTGAGCCTCGATTACTGTCATCTACTGTCATGCCCTACTGCATCTGACCAGTTACAATTGCACAGTAAAATAGCAGTTTGTGTGATTTTTATCTGTGTCTACAATTTTTATGTTGCAGTTGTGTAATACTCTGATTATACTCTGATATTTTAATGCTTACTCCATTAAGTGGGTCTTGAAAAGATCCATGGAAGTCCTGTTCCTTAGTAAATTACCTGGAACAGATAAGCACGTAGAGCACACTTACAGACCCTCTTTTGTTTTCCTGCTTATGCTAAATCCAGTTCTTCTTTTCTTGGCCAGCTGTCTGAGACGTAATTATGCAGAATTGTAACTATCAGACTTAGGTGAAGCTTTTATGTGGAGATCAAATGCCTTATATTTCATAGAAAAGCTTACACTAAAGCACAGAAGAGCTCACTGAGAAGCTTTGAGTTACCATCTCTGCTGCCTTGTAGGTGGGGTGATGCTCTCCCAGCTGCAGAGGGCCCTCCTGAGGCTGTACCTTTACACTATTTTTCAAACAATTTTGTTGTTGTTATGGTAACCAGCCACCAACCACTCACTCTTACCACAGCCCCCACCTCAATCACAACTTTAAACTGCCTTATCTCTGCTCCTGTGCCTGTTTCCAGATCTGTTTTTCTTCCTCTTTGATGGTTCAGTACACTCCTTTTCCCTCCACTTTCCAGTCTCTTCTATCTCCACTAGGACAACTTCAGATCCTGCACAAACCATGATTTTCTCCTCCTCCTCCCGACCTCCCTGCTACTGCCGTCATCCCTAACCCGCTACCCACCACCTCGTTCT
>NW_008824808.1:5200492-5209121 GCF_000699105.1 Pygoscelis adeliae
ACACCTAAAGTTTCTAAAAAGTTTCCAGCCTTCCACCCTCTCTTCACATCTCCCACACTCCAGCTCCCTGATACCTTCTTATATGACATGTGTGTGTGTGTGTGTGTGTGTATATATGGTTATATAAATGGTTTCAATGTGGTGGTTGGTCCCTTGAGGGATCTTCTGCTACCTGTGGCCTATTTATCCCAAGGGGGATAAAATGAACCAAGACCCATAACGGGGTAGCTCATGTAGCTAAATCAAGCCTGGAGCTGCAGGCCCAAATATGGGAGGCTCCGGGTAGGAGGCCTCTGAATTAACACTTTTTGTGTGGAGGTTCAAAGGAGCAGGATGGCTCTATGAGCTGTTATATCCAAATGAATTCTTCTCTACTGCCAGGTAAAGGACCTGATGATTTACTGCTGGAGTGTGAAGGCCAATCCTATTAGCAGAAGCTCAACCGGAGAAGCTTACGAAACCTGCACTCAGTATTGCTTGGTTTCAGCTGGAATATTTGTGTCTCTCTAAGCCATGTCTCCTCCTTGATGTTCCTTCTCCTCTTTTTTCACTTTCCCTTGTTTTGTCCCTGAAATTTAAAAGAACACTTCATTGTAAAGTGGCAACAAATTACAGATGTGTCTATTTCTAAATGAATTACATTATTTAATTAGTAATTATTCTGTAAATAATTGAACTGAGTCATACATAAATTTCAAAGTCTAAGGGACTATTCAACTTGATGTTAATTAATATGACTAATAAAATAGATAAGAAAATATGAATAAAGAAGTCAGTCTCTCTACCACATCATCCATGACACTTTCATGGCCTTGGTTATCTGGAGATGTAAAATAACAAGCTCTTTTTCTCAGTCAAAGGAATCTCTGACTATGTTTTCTCTGGATCCATACTTTAAGCTATCCAGGACACACTGATTCACAGTTGCATTGTGCTACTGAGAGCAATTAGTTTCACTTACCTTTCCTTTTATTTGAGAGAAACTAGAATATAACTGTGTGGTTTGTTAATGAACTTTTAAGCACTATTTCAATCAAGCTTGTATAAGCAATGGGTTTATTTATTTAAGGGGGGGGTTGAAAGTGAGAAAGAACTGCTAGTTTCTGAAAGTTTTTTATATGTTTCACATCAACTTGTAAAATTCTGCTTGTCTGAAAGGAATTGCCAAATGCTTGAAAGCTTGCTCATCGTTGCTTTCTAGTTATCCTGGCATAATACCAGATATAAGTCTCAAATGCTGATTAAATCTCAAAGAGAACGGAGATCCAGAATTAGTTGCTTGCAGGATGTCATACCTTATAAACACCAGGGGAGAAGTAAATTAACACATCTCAAGATGGATTATGGTAAAGGTCTAGAATACATAAATAATTGTTTAATGATGTGACATCTACATTTCCTGTATTAAACTATATTAGCTGAATCACTAATAGAATAATTAGCTGAACCAATACAGATAGTAACAAGCTGTTGCCCTGGTGTGGCAGGAACAACGTATAGAGCAATAGGTCAGGCAACAAGAAAAAATTTGAAGATTGCTTTGCTTTCCAGTGGTAGACTTGAAAGCTCTGGAAAAGAGACACTGAGACTGCTTCCAAGGATGGCCTCTGTAGCAGCACCCCAGACTTGGGAGAAAGCTTTGTCAAGAGCTGATCTTGACAGTTTTTACTACTCTGACAGAGACTGTCTTTACCCACATCTGAAAACTCATATCTGAAAACAGGCCTTGCTCTCTGCTTGAATGGGCGGCTTGGCATGTCTCTTCTCCTGGATCCTGGCGTGAGAATGTACCACTGTGCCCATGGTCTCTCTGTTTCATAAGGTAGGGACTAAGTATTCCTTAGCTAGAGCTCATGGGTTCATCAGAGTTGGCAAGAATCCAAAAGGCCATGGCACAGGTTGACAGATTTGAAATCTAAGCTGCAGGTCACGCTAAGAACAGCATGACAGGAGACAAAACAAATTCATCAATTGCCATATATTTTATTCCTGAGAAGTCTAATGCTTTGATGACTAAAAAAGAACAAAAACCACCCCCCAAAACAAACCAACCACTCCACCCTACCAAAACCCATCTCACTGATACAGGTCATGGTGTGTGGGAAGGCTTTCTCATGGTCTGATACTCCTCCAGAAGCCGCTCAAAGCTCCTGACTGAAGTCTGATCTTCCGGCTATATTTGGGGTAACCTATCACTTAAAGAAGAGATAGAGCTTCACTGCCTGGTCCTTGAACACAAGCAAAGGCATTAGAAATCCCTCTGTTGGGTGTCCCCAGTATCACTTGTACCTCTACTCCAACAGCATTTAATTTTAACCAGATCTGAATCCTGTCAAAGGGGCAGTAGGTAATTGTGTCTTTCTAGGTTAGCCTTCAGACTAGATAAAGGGTTGTGTGCTGAGCCACTTTACCTGGAAAGAACTACATCAGCTCACTCACCTCTTCAGATGAGACCGCAAAAGAAAAGCTAGACACCAAACACTCATCAAAGCATCTAAATTGTTTATAGCTTCCATCCTTGCTTAGCAGGTTTCCAGTGTTTCAGGTCTGGTATGAGTCCATAGCTGGCTTTGGAAACAATCCCAGGCAGGTCTGGGAAGAACTTTTCCAGACATATTTCTGGAATGAATACAACAAACAGCTGTATCAGTCATTCCCAAAGCCTCTGAACTCTCCTGATTCCTGTCTGAAGAAGTGCAGCCACCAGGTTCTTCTCTGAATACTTCCTAGGGCTCCTACTTATCCTTGAGGGCCTCCATTCTTCCAGGCCAACAAAGCCCTGCTCTTTTCTTCACGGTCTGACAAGCCTGAAGAGATTACGGAGTTTTAGGTTGGCATTATGGACAGTGGCTAAGGCAGATCATCTGGTTACTCTTCAAGATGGGGGAGAGGGAGGAATTGTGAGTTAGAATCAGCAAGCAGAGCATATTGGCCACTCGCAGAGCCTGTAGTCAGGTAGCGAGCCCTCTGCTCGCTTTTCTCTGTAGTGCCAACCAGCTGCAACAGCAGGGGAAGGGGGAAAGAGGAGTTACCATGAAGCACTGGCTCTTACAGCAGGCTATGCTTGCTTGGCATCACTCCTGGCTCTGAATCAGCTGATAGCTGGGTAGAATTAGGTCACCTGCCAACATGTGCTTGAGTCAACATGCTCTTGGCTTTTAACATAAAATTTGAGGTTAGGTAAATAGATTAGTGAGAGAAAACTATCTCTGAGAACTAAGTGCTTGATGGAAGAAGGCGTGGGTGCCCTAATGTGGTTTTATACTGGGCCTAATGGTCCTGAGGAAGTCCTGGCTATGATCACAGTTGCACATTTAGTCCTTCTGCTGTGGGAGAGGCCCCCACAAAATTGCTGCAGTCTGGAAGCTGCCACCTGAGGAAGTGAGGGGGCACATAAGCTGTCTCCATGGGCGAGACTGGCAGGGCTGGGTTTTCTGGCGCGATGTTGGTCCGACCACGCCACAGGGTGCTCTGTGAGGAGTGAGGTTTTCCTGCTCCCACAGCTCCCTGAGCCCTTCCCAACAGCTGGAGAGGGAGGGTGCTCGGGGAGACAGGTGGGTGCCCCCCACCGCCCCGAGCTGTGGGTACAGCTTTTTTACCAAAAGTGAATGTTGTCCAAATAGGCACTAGCTGCTGTGTGAAGAAAATAGAGGTGAGGTTTCAAGTAAGAAGTGGGATTTTAATTCAGAACAAATGCAGAAGACCACAATATGTGTGGTATGTTCAGTACAGCTTTGAGGCTTAGCTGTCTTGTTTTTAATTATATCCTAATATGATAGCATGCCACATTATTCATGTTCTTAATAATGGCTTGTATTATTTAAGGAGATGCAAGCAGAGAGACCCTGGGGATATTCAAAGCTCAGACATTTTAAGAGCAGTAAGAGTCAACTATTTCAAATGTTTGTCTCTTAAAGTGGTATGTCTTTCTCTGCAGCATACGCAGTACCTCACGGTCCAGGCCAAGAGGGATTTCAATGGGACTGCAGGAAGGATGAACAGGATTCTTAGCTCAAAATCAGGGATCCAGCACTGGCGTGTTCAATGTAGGCTGCTACAAGATGTTTTACAAAATGTTTCTGGATCATCATTAAGCAGAAAACTTGCTTGAGTGTTACTCCCTATGAATAAAAATGATTTACCCCTGGCAGGTTTGATATGATTACTTTACAAATCAAGCAAGGGACTGACAGTCACGTTTATGTGAGAAATATATCTGGAGCTAGAACACAATGCTCTTAATAGCATTTACTGAGGAAAGTTTTGTCTGCAAACTGCTTTTTTTTTTGAACACCCTTATTTAATTTCACTGTTAACATGAATGAATTCCTGGAGGTCCTAGTGTCCTACCTCCAGGCTGCATGCCCTGGTGAACAGGGCCTGCTCTGTGATGCTGTCGGATGGGGATAGTCTCGAGTAGCTTATCTGGCAACAGCATGGAAATGAATCCAAAACCAGATTATATTGTGCCAGGATTTAAAAAAGAAGAACAGATGAGAAAGGATTGGAAGAAAAGTCAGGAAACAATTAACTGGGCTAAGTGATCACAGAAGGTAATGTTCAAAAGGGGATGGAGATGACTGGATGAAAAAAACTATACTAGTGGGAGAGGACATCCAGTAAACTGGAAAAAGAAAGAGAGAGGGTCAAGGGAGAATGCTGTTAGTGTCTGCCGCCAGTGATAGCAAAATGACACATTTTCATACCTCACTGCTCTGTCTGAGCTCTTTTTAGTGACTGCATACAAAAGCCTTAGCCTGTTAAGATATGCACAATCCAGGATCAATATTGCACTGACAGCTAGGGCCAAATCCTCTTTGCCTTACTTTCCTGAATAGTGCCATTGTTTAAGTAGAATTTGGATGCAATATGTTATTTAATATGGATCGCTGATTCCTCTTGAACAAGGAGACTGAACGCCAAGGAAAGAGGAGTGGGAGAATCTCAGTGGGAATTAGAAAATAATCAACAGTTTGAGCTCCTGTATGGCAAGGCTCAGTTTTCAGACCCACCTTAAACCATAACTCCATGCCTGCATGTAGTGATTACCAGTGATAGCTGTTTCTTCATCCAGTTTGGAGGAAAGCATCATGTGTCTGCTTAACAATAGCAGATGCAGACTGGGATAACAGTGTGCATAGTCTAGATCTAACTTAAAAAAAAATGTATTTTTGTTATGATTGGCATCTTAGCACAGCTCCAGGATCTAGTTTCCTAAAAATCACAAGAATTGACCCTAGTTAAAGTATAGAGTCAGGTACAATGATTATTTTCTTTACAGGAAACAGTTTTAAAATAATAACTAACTTACTTACTCCAAAACTTCTATCTAGTAGCAGTTCAATATTTCTTCCCAAGTCTGGATGTTAGTTTGGCTATCAAGAAAGAGATCTCACAAAATACCCCTGCCAGATGATACCAGTTATCTGTAATTCTTTTTCTCTTTTAATTTAAACATTGAGGTATCTGATTGTACCCATAAAGGACTTACTTATACGTGTGATGACCTAATTTTGTAGTGCAGACTTGCATCTACCTTTTTTTTGCATAAAGAATGTAAATGAAAACGGGCCTGTGTTTTGAAATTTTGTGTGAAATAGTGTATAAGTTATTTCATCTGCTAGTAATGGAAAATATTACAATGCCACAATAGTCACATATGAAGTATCAACGCTGCATGTTGGTATGGTACTTACACAGGACTCTAAAATTCTTTCTAGCCCCTTGCAATACATCTTGGAGGAGTGGAAGGGCATATCTCTTCCAGTTGGTGCTGGCATGAAATCTGAGAACAAGAGAGAAATTGGGAACGAATCACAGTTTATGTTATAAATACGAGACTGATAATGACTCAACTGGCAAATTTCAGAACTCAGTTTTATGCTGAATGAAGAATGAGTATTGCTGAGTAGGCCACTTGTGCATCTGCTTAGTCAGCTTCCAGAAGATTTGTGGTGTGACCATGGTCTTGGCTTGAGACAGGTGGGGTCTCCAGTGTTGTGAAAATGGATACATTTTGCAAGACAGGAGGTTCTAATCCTCTGGCATCATCTTTTGGAGGCTGATCCAGCTTATTCTGCAGATAATGGATATTTATTTCCTCCTTGGCTTTTAAGTAAATAGGACTGGTTCTTTGGCATGTGATGGAGACAAAACTCTGCACTTCTGAAGGTCCCTGTGATTAAAGTGGGGTGAGATGCTCAAAAATAAGTCTTTTTTTGTTCTGATTTGGTCTAAGAAAGCCTCTGTGATTCTGTTAGAGGAGTAGGAATTGCAGAAACAAAAATGTGTGCAGGCTAAAGGGGAACTGAAGGGAAAACCCACCTTTGATTCAAGTACTATTATTGTTGCTAAAATATCAGACATTTATATTATGCAATACATCTATAGTATTTTAGTAAATAGCTTTTCATGTGAAGACAGGGAATGCCCTCTGCCTTATAAGTTTGCAGCCCTAACTGAATGATTAATGAAATCAGAGTCTAGATATTTAACTATGTATAAAAATGATAATGTGCCAGCTTGTGTCTTGGGATAATGGAGGCAGACTAGTCCTGACAGTCATCCAAAGGGATTTCATTTCCCAGATATTTAATCCAAGCCATTTTGTGCCCTGGTCTGCACACCATTATATTCCAATGCAACGTTATATAGCAAAGACATTAACTTCTTAGAAGGTACATCATATGTGATATGTTTTTCATTCACGAGAGCCACAGGACAGCGCCAAAATGCCATGTTGTAGAGCTTGGCTGTCATGATCAATTTGTAGAATAAAATAAGTACCGACCTTATTTCTTGTAAATCAAAATCAGCAGTGAAACCTATTTATTGCCATAGGGACCATATTTAAAATTCCGGAAGCTGCTCAGCTGATTAATTTGATCTGGGAAGTTTACAGACCTCTTGAATAGTAAATATCATCTTAGTAATAAAAAATATAACTTTGATACAGAAACGATATATAAAAATCTCCAACAACTCAGGTTTCTGAGAGATGATCAAAATCACATCAGACAGAAGCTGAATGAGATGAAGATCTTACACTGAAAATAACAGTACTATCTATAGCTCCTCACTGTGGCTGTCTACCTAGCTAAGGACTCTAAATAGCACATAATTATAACATATAAGTGTTTCTCTAGATTATTATTCTGTATAGCATTTGAAAGATAATGTATTCACCCATTTTTACAACACATTCCTGGATTCAGTGTAGGCCACAGAAGCATGAGAAGACACTCATAGTCTCCATACAAATTGGCTAGCATATTAAAAATAACTCATTTAATATGTTTCTAACTTAATATAAAAAAGCTGTTCTTTATTTTAAAATATGTTTTCTGATAAAGGAGCTCAATAATGTGTAATTTCATTCCAGTAAAGTTTTATGAGGATAGACATTTTCTGTTTCAAATTATATTAGTCAAGATAGCTGGCTGAAGCCTCCAGTGGGAGATGCAGGAGAGGGCAGAACAGGCTGCTGACGGATACCAGCTCAGCAAAGCTATGGAAAAGGCCAACAGCAGTACATTTAGGAACCATAGCCCCCTCCAAAAGAGAAGTGATTGTACCAAACCATCAGAGCTCAGGCTTCTATAGCTCATGTTTTGCTTGCTTCTCTTATTTCCCATTGGGAAAGACACACATCCCAGATTCTTTCATTTGTGTGGCTCTTACCTTTTTCTTTATGCCTCAATGCGATGTGGAAGAAAGGAAGGAGACCCTAACTTCCCCTTTATTTATTTAAACAAAATACACCTCCTCCCCTTCCAAATATCTACCACAGCTATGGCGGGTTGACCTTGGCTGGATGCCAGGTGCCCACCAAAGCTGCTCTATCACCCCCTGTCCTCAACTGGACAGGAGGAGAAAAAATACAACAAAAGGCTCATGAGTCGAGATAATGACAGGGAGATCACTCGGCAATTGCCGTCACGTACAAAGCAGACTTGACTTAGGGAAATTAATTTATTTTATTACCAATCAAAATCAGAGTAAGATAATGAGAAATAAACCCAAATCTTAAAACACCTTCCCCCCACCCCTCCCTTCTTCCCGGGCCCAACTTCACTCCTGAATTCTCTACCTCCTCCCCCCGAGTGGCACAGGGGGATGGGGAATGGGGGTTGTGGTCAGTTCATCACACGTTGTTTCTGCCGCTCCTTCCTCCTCAGGGGGAGGACTCCTCACACTCTTCCCTGGCTCCAGTGTGGAGGCCCACCCACAGGAGATAGTTCTCCACGAACTTCTCCAACGTGAGTCCTGCCCACAGGCTGCAGTTCTTCATGAACTGCTCCAGCATGGGTCCTTTCCATGGGGTGCAGTCCTTCGGGAACAGACTGCTCCAGTGTGGGTCTCCCACAGGGTCACAAGTCCTGCCAGCGAACCTGCTCCAGCATGGGCTCCTCTTCACGGGGTCACAGGTCCTGCCAGGAGCCTGCTTCAGCGTGGGGTCTCCATGGGGTCACAGCTTCTTCAGATGCATCCACCTGCTCCGGCGTGGGGTCCTCCACAGGCTGCAGGTGGATATCTGCTCCACCGTGGACCGCCATGGGCTGCAGGGGAACAGCTTGCCTCACCATGGTCTTCACCACAGGCTGCAGGGGAATCTCTGCTCCGATCGCTG
>NW_008824808.1:5209306-5217044 GCF_000699105.1 Pygoscelis adeliae
CATCAGACATGGGGGAAGCTTCTAGCAGCTTCTCACAGAAGCCACCCCTGTAGCCCCCCTGCTACCAAAACCCTGCCATGCAAACCCAATACAGCAGCTCATTCCTTCCCCCTTCCTGACCTCTGTCATTTCCCATCTGAGGTGAGAAGCTTGAGTCTAGGGCACCTCTCCTTTCTGCACAAGCTTCATATATGAGGGCAAATAAAAGCAGACCTATCTCAGCTTTCCCTTGAAAGGAAAAAGAATATAAAACCAAGAGCTTTCACCGGCAATTCTTGTTCCCCCTTTGGTGGGTAACTGAGTTTTGTTTCACCCTCCCATTTTCTGACTGAAGGTGGGATGAAGGCTGGTAGTCTGGGCTTTTCCCTGTGCCACAAAAGCAGGACCTCCCAACAGTGAGAGCGTCACAAACTGATCCGGATAAAATCAAAGTAATTCATGTCTGAGAATAGTAAGGTAAGAAAATGATCCTTAGTTTGTAGATGAGCCAGTGTATTGAAGGAGTAGTCTGTCTTACATGTGCTGTGCTTTTTTGAGAACTTGGCCTTTTGTGTAAATTGAAATGATTTTATTATTTTTTCACTGAAGTTAATCGAAGGTCAGAATAAATTATCATATTTGCCTCTCCTGGCTTTATTTGTATGTGAGTGCCTCTGTGTGTGTGTGTACACATGCATGTTTTAAGCCAAGAGAAAGCCTCAAGGTATCAGTGAGTGAGTTCCATTTACAATTTATATTGAGCCTCACTCCATTCCTTGCTCCAGCTGTATGTTGCTAGCAACTAAGGAATTATTTTCAGCTCTCTTTCACAAAATAGTGAGGGCCTTTAGCCACCCACGGACACTGTGTTTAGAGCTCTGTACGCTGGAGTGGCTCAGGTGCTCCTTATAGCCTGGCACGGCACCAAGCGCAGATGCGACAGGGGTGATTGGTCTTGACATATTTAAAAGAAGTAACAATGCTCTCAAATATTGTTTGTTATCATGGAATAAAGGTGTGAATCGTGTGTAAATGTTGGGATTTTGTCTTCTGCATATCAGACTCCTAAATTTCAGGGTCCTTACTGTCTGTAGGCATAGGTGCCGTTTTGTGAATGAGGGTTTGATGCTGTGCATTACGAAGGCAACACAGAATGATTTACTTTTTCCCCACTCCAGTCTTTTTTCCCTTCATCCAAAATAAATCATTCGGGAGGCAAGTGTAAATTTGCTGTTTGCATACAGAAGCATGTGCGTGCGCTATCATGTTATTATTTAAGCACATGGCAGCCCATGCCAGGAAATGTGATAATTGATGGGTGTGACATATTAACCTCCACTGGTGGGAAATGGCTCAGAACCTGTTCAGCTGCTGGCTGAAATGAAATCCCGGCCCTGGTAGCAGTAGATACTCGGTTACTGTCTCAAGAAGAAAAAAACCTGTTGCTATTTCCAAGGGAAAAGGAAAGGAAAGCTCTGTGAGCTGGTTCGTTCTTTCCTTCATTTGAAAAGAAGGAAAAGAGATAATTGTTCAAGAAATTTAAGCCTTATTTCTGATATTTCTTGCTAGAATTGCTGGGTGGAGCTAAGGCCTGTAATTAGCTGTCATTTGTTTTCCCTTTTACATGGAGTCTGTGCTTTATCATTTCTGTGGGTTCCCAAACACTTGTCACATTTTGTAAATTGAAGATACGTTTGTTTTCATGTTGACAACGTATAAACAAAAAAATCCTTTAATGTACAATCTATTGCAATTAATAAGCACGAACAGAATATTCTCAAGGCATCTTGATAACTTTCCAGAATTTTGTTTCTCTTTATGTATTTTTAGGGCTTCACGCGCATACAGCGATGTTGGAAGGGGTCTAGGTAAAGTGATAAATCTGGCAGTTCCTCATGTGGCTACATGTCCCACAGTGTGCTATGTCCCTGTCCGTTGGGTGAATTAATCTGTCACCCAAATGATTACATATCTGTGTGTGTTGCAAGAAATTTAACTATGCAACTTTTGCTCTGAATAGCAGAAACATCCAGAATGCTTTAAGCTAGAGGTGGGAAATTAGAATTAATCAGTTGATGGTAGGGAAATTAATGACTTGGGTGTTCTAGCACTCACGTGTCAGGAAGGTTTTGAACTGTCTGAAATCTGACAGAACTGAGATTGAGGTGAAAAATACTTGGTTCTGTAAGCTTTTGCTTCCTCCCTCCCTCATCCTTTCTAATTGCTGCTTCACAGTGTATTTTTGTTGTTGTGTTTTGTTTTTTTTTTTTAATAAACGATGATATTGCACCACATGGCTTTGGGGAAATGTTGTGCTAATAGGGTCTCTCCCCTCACTTACAGGGGACACCTCACAATTTCCTTTGCCCAGATTGCAATAGAGGAATTAATAATAGCTATCATATTGATTTTCCTGCAAGTTTTGAACACCTAGGAACAGGTTTAAAACCAAAAGGCTGCTTTGCATGCTTAAGTTGATCAAGCAGTCACAGCCTGCAATAAATTTCAATAGCTATAATGTGGGTTGAAGTTGAACTAACAACTTAATGATGTCATCTCTTATCGTTACCAAACTCTGAGCTACTCAGACTTTCCTTCTGTTAGCAAAATTACTGAATGCCTGAATTAAAATGTGGATTTTTTTGTAAGTAGCCTTTGTCCTCACTAAGTCTAATTTTATTCTTGCAAACTAAAGCATGGATCTGGTTTGCTTTTGTTCAGGGGTTCATTATATTCCAGACTATGAAAGAACTTCAGCAAGTGTGGCAAAAATATTGCCTAAAAGTTAATTGCAAGGTACTTTTCATTATTGTAGTGATACAGTTCTTTTTCCAGATATTTATATGAAATGGTTATCAAATCCTAGATACCAGCAATAAACAATGGGCTGAAAATTATTAGCTGGAAATATATAGCAAATCTGTGATTGAGAGGCATTAATGAGAGTCAAGATTGACTAGTGAGCTATTTACTAAAAGGTAAGAAAATAAACTACGTACATAGTGCAATATGTAACTGAACCATCCTACAATAATGAGTCCAATCAGCTCCTTATTCTTCTCAGTTCAGTTTCTGAGTTTGGCCTACTTACATTTCTGAAGAGAAGTAAACAAATTAGTTCATTTTTATTTTCTTTGTTATGAGGTAAGAAAGGATCTGTTTTATATAAATAAAATTACAGAAAATTGCAGACTTGAAACTTCATATCTGTTGCGAAGTCTGTGAACCTTAATCCTGTCATTTTTTTTAAATAATGCTACACTCTAGTGCAGATGGCCTGTTAGTAATTAGAAAAATTTCTTTTTTACATAGGTGAAATTGGCAATAGTCAAAACTGAGTTAGGCTTCCCCCCTCCTTTTTTATTCTGCAAACCAAAGTACTATGCACGATGAACAGTTTTTGAAGGCTGAGCTCCTGTTTCAGGATCGGCCATCCTCTTAAACGCCTACAGTCCATTTACCAAGTGAAATAACAGAGTAATAAAAAACTCATGACCCTGAAAGCATTGGTGGCTGCAGAAAGACTTTTAGCCCTTTAAATTACAGGTTGCAGAAACATTACACTGAATCATTTGATCCTTAAATTGCTTTCTAAATTCTGGATGCCTTGCATCAAACTCTAACTCCCAGCTACCAAAGAGATCTTGATGTAAAGCATGATGGCTAGCTAGTTATAACTGAGTTTGGTATGAAATAATAGAAAAGCTTGCCTTTGAGAGAGCAGGAAGAAAACCTGACTGCAAGAAAACGTTTGTGAAGTATCTATTCTTCTGTAATCAGTAGTTTAGCTTTTTCTACTTTGTATGTTGTTTTGCTGAAGCTCTGTCTTTGTACAGGCAGATGGTACACACATCTACCTACTAGTGCACTTCATAAATATAATCCTAGCTTCCTCAAAAGAGAATTTCCTAGAGCCCCACTCACCCCATAATATATACTGCGCTTTGTAGTGCATGAAATCCAGGGGTCACAGTAGTCAGCTGTGCCCTGAGTGGACCAGATCAGTGTTTTGGGTGGGGAAACCTCCTTTTGTGTATTCAGTCAGAAGCATTAGAATAGCTTAGGAGCCAGGGATATGTCATGTAAATGAACTTAAGCAGCTCTACTACCTATTATGCTCACAGTTTCCTTCTATTCTGAGGGGCCTCATTGGGTCTAGGAATTAGTACAGCCCTAGGGCTTCTCTATTTGATTAACCAGAGCCTGGATTTGTTAAACTCCCAGACATGCTGCAAAGTCCTTTTTCCTTCCTGGAAGCTTTTGAGCAAGGATTCAAAGGTGAAAGGGTTGGAGGTTAAAGTTCTGACTCTCCTCTCCTCCAAACCCCTTCCCTTCAAGAATGGAACAAAACAAATCACTTAAGCATGTGCCTGTCTAACTCACTATTGCCATCTCTCCTATGTTTTGTGTTGATCTTAAGGCTTTAGCTGTGGGAACTGAGATTCAAATGCTCAGCTTTAAATTAAAACCCAATTTTGTAGTCCTTGTGTTTCTGGACTACAGCTTGAAAATACGAGTCCAAGGAAAAATAATATCTTAAAGAAAATACTGCCCTATTACTTTGGAATGTAGTGCTTGACTCAAGATTTTTGAATACCTGCATTTGGCATTATTGCTAACTGAAAGCATGGTATTACTTCAGTAAAATAAATGGGGCTTAACATATGTTTTATAAACCTTACTGAGTTGGGGTCTGCAAATGGCTTACGGACAATTTTATAAAAATGTGACATGCTACTTACAGGAAAGTTGGCTAAGTGGAAAAACTAACTGCATTTTTGTGTTGTAAGCATAATCCTTTAAACTGTATTCTGCTATTGGGGGGCTGTGATGATTTGAAGAGTTTACTATGGAGAAGGTCAAAGTTCTGATTGCCTTCATGAAATTGCTGTGTGATGGAGTGTTCTGTGGTCAGTGGTGGTCGCAAGGAATGTGTCGCATGTTTGTTGGCCAGGAACAATGTAATTTGCAAAAACGTTACACAGCTACCTGTTTAGGCAAAGAAACCCTTGGATAATGACTCAGACTTAAGCTGTGGATTTTAATATTCCTCCCAGGATTTTTCTCCTCTGCCTGTGAGGAGGAGGTAGGGAATTGAACAAGGTGGAGTAATGGATGAGCGGAGTACTTTGTACTTGGCAGGGTTTACAGTCTGGGGTTGTATTTTTCCTTTCTGCAGCATACCCCCTAGGGAAGATGCCTGTATGCAGAGTGTTCAATTATCTAAGCTGTCAGGAACATGCGTGTTGTCAAAATGTAGGCTTGCAGCGGATTCCTGGTGATCTTTACAGATGGCCCAGGTCTCCTTCTCATACCTTCAGCTTAAGCACTGGATTAATCATCTCAATCATTCACGCTAAATGGGGTGAATTGTGAGTGTGTCTAAGACAGAGAGGTAAATTACATAGGAAAGAGCCAAACTATTGTGGAGGTAGGGTTGGGGGTTTTTTGGTGTGTTTTGTTTTGTTTTGTTTTGTTTTTTGTCTGCCAGCTGATTAGGTGCGCTACAGCAACAAAGCATAGAAGATTGCTGATCTCATTCCAGAAGATGCCAAGGACATTAAGGACGTAAATGTCATTGTGTTCAGAAAGAGAGAAATCAAGATATTCTGAATGAAACAGTAAAAAGTGGCTTAGATATGTGGGCTGAAGGAATTTGGTAGGAAATCTCCTGACCAGGAAAGATGACCACATGCTCAGCTTGAGTTATCACTGTCAGTCTGAGACAAAGAAGAACCAATATATTCTGTAGCTTCAGTAGGAGGTCACAGGCAGGCTCTGAGAAAATATGTGATTTGAATTAGGTAGCTGTGAGTGTCTCGGCAGGGGTGTCTGGCTCATAGAAACTAGGTTACTTAGCGGTCCACTTTATTTTAGCGTGAATAAAAATAAGCAATGTAAGTAATGGGACTACCTTTGGGGAGAAGAGTGGAGATTTGCTATACTCCCTACTTGTTTCCATCCAGAAGTTCCTATTATCAGCCTCCACTATTCCTTGGAGGAAAATGCTGAAAGAGATGGGCAGCACAGAGAGCAATTTGTTCTAAGCTTTCAGGAAAATTGGCAACACTCAAACCACATCAGCATTCAAAACTGTGAAGCTGGGGATGACCTCTATCTGAGAACAGAGTTCATAGCTGAGAGAGTCTAAATCTGGCCACTTTCAGGTAGCTAATATAGTGAACAGCATGGAAGGATTGTGTATCTGTGTGCCAGCCTTCACTGTCCCCTACCAGATATTAAATGAGACAGCAAATTCTTACTTTAGGCCCTGACTTGGCAAAACAGGTTACATACTGCCTTATTTTCAATTACTCCCATGCTGGAAGCTAATCTCTTGCTTAAGTGCTTTGTAGACTTGAGCCTGTGGTTCTTTTTGAGATTTGGTTGTAACTTTCTTGTAATATTTTGCAAGCCATCCATCAACTACGCAGATAAAAAACCTTAGCTGCACAACGCATATTCAAGGTAGAGAATTTCACACAGCTTTTACAGCGGTGAGCTTGATTTCCCTGACAGGGTGAGCTTTCGTTCCTGATCCTGTGTTACAGCTCTGCTTGTGACATGCCTTTCTCCTCTTCTTTCCAGAAGCAGTGTAACGTGAAGCCTGGAACAGAAAGCCCTGGCAGGAACTCACAGTCTTTTGACTTGTAAATGCCTCCTTTTTTTTCAGTAATATGAAGGTATACTAGCTACAGACATAATCATCTTTCCCCATCTTCCTCAATGATTTTGGAGGCTGTTAAATATTCGGTTACGTTTGGAAAACATTTTGACATTCTTTGCAGAAAGACGCCATGGAGAAGCAAAGTATCCGTATTATTGCTTTATAAAGGACACCTTTAAACTAATGAGGCATTAATGAATGGACTGGTACGTTGAATCTTTCTCACGTAGGAAGGGCACAAAGTCATTTCACATAAATTGCAGCCCATTATTATAAATAGTTTGGCCTGGGTTTCCCTAGAGGTGGAACTTCAAGCCAAATATACAGCAGCAGCTGTGGTGACACGTTATGCAGAAACTGTTCCAGGCACTGTGCTAAAGGAGTTGGTGTTGCAGGATAACAGCACAAAGGCACGTATTTAGAGCCATCTTACAGCAGCAATTCTGGTTTATACTGAAGGTCTAAAAAACATCTGTGTGTGCCTGAGCTGAGCAATGTGAGTCTTCCTCCCTCTCATCATTTCCCAATGATTTTGTACCTGACTTAACCAACTACATTCATTGTATATCAGAATTTAATGATCGAGAAGTCTCTCTGAATTATACTTTATTTTCATAAGAAATAGTTGTGTGAATTGTTGCTGTGATACTCCCAAAAGTATGAATTTTCTCTCCTGCATCTGACTTTCAAGGTCTGTGCTAAACTGGAAGCAATATCAGGTATTGCCCAATAACTGGTGTCCAAATTGATCCCCAAGGCATATAATTGTATTTAGATCTCTAGGAGCTTTTGATGAGAATTTTGCTCTCCTTTCAGATGAATTTTAGGAAGGTTACCCAAATTCTTGAAAAACTGGGGAAAAGGGACAGTCATTTTTTTGTGTTTGCAGTGACAGTCTGCGTTTACATGGCTTAAAGCTGCCTACTCCACTTTTCCAGCAGGTCAACAAACTTCCAGCCTTTGTCTGGCACACTGACAAATCCCTAGAAATCAGTCTGCCATAGATTTGCCTGGCTTCTACAGAATAGTTTCCCATCCTTTTTAAATTCTTATTGGCTTTATCCCCGAGACCAGCTCTGCTGAGCCTTGGTA
>NW_008824808.1:5217105-5221520 GCF_000699105.1 Pygoscelis adeliae
AATTTCAAACACTGGTGACTGGGCATGATGCCAGCCAGACCTGGTACTGGGCCTCACCTGCTACTGGCAAGCCTGCAGGTACGCGTTCCTCAAAGCAATGTTCTGTTTCTTCTCTTGTTTTCAGAGCTGAATCCCGCAATGCACACGTATGGATAGCATGCATGTCGGTGTGATGCGGCATACGCAGGAAAGCAGCAGTCAACGCGGAGACTGTGCGTCTTGTAAAGGTGAACAGGGATATCTTCTTTCAGTGTATTTTCTTCCTCATAATAAAGGGTCTCGGATATTCATGGAATAGGACATCCTTTCTCTTCTTTGCTTTGCAGGAAAGTAGCTATGTTTCTCCTTTCCTCCATCAACCTCCCAAGACTGGTGTCTGTGTGTGCGTGCATGTGTTATTTCACAAATGGGATTTGGACAGATGGTAGGGATAACAATTACTTTTTTTCCTGACTCACTAGTTTCTGAGAATGTGTCTGTTGGTATCTGACTGAGAGCAGGTTTTGGTTTTTTATTCCCTGAAGTCTGAAATTTAGTGTTACCCTTTCTCACTCCAAAACTGGTTCTGTGGTTCTTGTCTAAGAATTGCTTAGTGCATTTTTTTGCATTTTTTTTAATGTCTACCACAGGCTTTTATTAATAACACAAGCATATTAGTCATATTTAATAGCACTTTATGGTAACAGGTCCAACATCTGATTTCCAAGTAATCTTACTTTGGGTTTTTTGCAGCCTTTAATTTGGTTCTTTAAACAAACAAAAGTGCCCTATTTGTGGGCTTTTTTTGAGTCTTGTACTCTTGGGACTGAGTTTGGCTCTCAGGTGCTTCCCTGCAACTTTCCCAAAATCCACTGAAACTTTCGCATTTGGAGATAAGTAGAGAATTTGGTCCTCAGTCACTACGAGTTATTTTTCTTAATTGTCTTTAAAAGATTCACCTCTTGAAATCTGTTGCCTGACTAACATCTCAGGTTGTCTTTGGTGAAGTGCCATCACCTGGCAATACTGGAGATTAATGTTACCTTTTTTTGCTTAATAATTTTATTTTGCAATAGATTTTAATGTAAATAGTCCATTATAACCAACATCATGAGCAACTACTGGCTCTGCAAGAGGAGTTTATATGCTGCTTTCAGCCGGCCACGGCCAGGACAGTCCGGGTGTCAGGGCTCTGAGGCCACCAGCAGCCCTAATGTCCCTGACTGGCCCCCCAGGGCTCCGCCCTACCCTGCCCAGGACCCCATGTCAGCCCCCCCCGGCCCCAAGGCCATCAGTCCCTGACCCAGTGACACCGCAGCAGGGCCGGTCTCCAGCTGCCCACAGCCTGGCCTGGCCTGGCCATGGGCCCCGCAGAGCTGGGCCCACCTGCAGGCCCACAGCCTGGCCCAGCTTAGGCCCGTCCCCAGGGGGGTGCCTGATGCCCGGGGCTGCCCCGGGTGTCCTGCTCCTGGCTGGGGCAGTGGGACGGGGCCTGGCTGCCGGGCCCTGCCCTGATTGACCCCCATGGGGAGTGTTGGGTGTAGTTGCTGCTTCTCCGCCTATTCCTCAAATTTCCCTTCTCACTGTGACCTTTGGGAGTCCCTCTTTGCCTCTCATCAATTGTGTTGGCTGACTGGGTTTCTCCTCAGGTTCTGTGTCTCTTTCACCTGTGCATTTTTTCATGTGGGGGTAATTTAATTGTTGATTAAGTGTATTGCACCGATGTTACCTCACATAACTACACTTTGATGTCAGTGAGCCTGACATGTAGCACCGGTTACATGTAATGCTGCTTATTTTTCCAGTGAAGGAAAAACACTTTTTTTTGGGGGGATGGCTCAGTGGCTTGTAGCTGAATAAGTCCTAATGACAACGCCCAAAGAATGGTCCCCATAATTATCTAGGTTTTTTTTTTCTCCTCTTCTTTTCCTTGCCACACAAACTCTGGTTTCCGTTTTCTCTTCACCAGCTTTCTGTCTTTCCAGTGATGCAGAGTGGTTTTTAAAGTTACAGGGTGATCTATTCATCTGGAAATGTGATTGAAAACAGTTTACTTGTAGTATCTTAAGTCGTTTTTGAAGATTGCTCATGATTTTGAGGAAAGGAGGGAAGAGCTTATGGCTTTTGATGACTTGGAATTGACCAAATGTGTAGTTGATACAGATCTTGCCCTTATAACCATTGAATAAATTGCTATTTTATTTCTTCCCACTGGTATGTAAAGATACTTTACAGATGGTATTTGGTTTAGAGGTAGAGAATGATTTTTCCTGGTGTTTCTGTCTGTCTGCTCTTTTTATTCTCACTGTTTGTAGGTCTTTGAATGTAAGTGACAAAGTGTGTATCACAAATTGAGGAAGGATTCCCAAGCCGCCTAAACACCTGGGCTGAAACACTTAGCGGGAATTCGTCCTTTTTTTGTCTTTTCTTTTAAATGCAAAATCCTATTGTTCATCTGTGCAGCTATGAATGCACGCCCTAGAAAGATCCTGATGGTATTTGTATTAATTTCTGCGACTGCTTTTGATTTGAGATGCGAAGCAAGGGTTACACACCGTGTACAGTTACAGAGGGCAAGCTGTTGCACTGCACCTCTAGTCTGTAACCTGTTTGTACGTGCAAGCAGAGCAGCAGAGGAGGCTGGATTTTTTTTTTTTTTTTTTTTTTAGCCTCTCTGTGCCTTTCCTGGGTTGTTTAATGTGGCTTTGGGTATGCTTATGGAGAAGTTGGCTCTGCTGACCGTTGTTTCCATTCAGGTGTCTGAGAGGGCTTTCAGCTGTACAGCTGAGCTAGCAGAAGGTTCATTTTGGGCTTGAAAAGAAGTGGTGTAATTACGAGGTCTGGTGGGGGTGAGTGCCCATGACTGGTGGACATGCTGGGCCCTGTGCCTGGGCACTGTGTGGGGTGGCCCTGGGTGCCATGCGGGGTGGCCACCAGCTACAGCAGCGTGACCCAGCCCCGTGGCCTCCCATACCATGTGTGGGACAGACTCAGAAGTGTGGACAGGTGATTAGGGTTGAAAATGAGTGTGTAGCCCTGAGGGGACTGCATTGAGTCCAGCACTGCTGAGGCTGTGCTAGGGAGATAGGCATCTTGGAGTGGCCACAAGCTGTGGTAGTGCAAGCCTTAGCCCGATATCCAGCTGCCTCCTTGTTGAATGGTCCCTATTACCCCACAGCTCTGTTTGGTGAGCTACACACTCTTGCCCATGCAAAATACCTTTCTACCTTTGGCCTTGCTGCTGTAATATGCCTCAAGCTTTTATCCGAAACAAAAGTTGCCATTGCAAATCATTTGGTGAGGAAGACTCATCTCTCGCCTGCCACCCTGGCAGTGCTTCCGCACTGCATTGTAAATGGGCTGTAATAGGGAGGGAAAAAATGCCCTGAAATAATAACAAAATGCTCGCTTTGATATTTTTCTAGTAGGGAAGGAAGGGAAAGGGGAATATGAATGTTTCGGAAAGTTGCATTTCTGCCAGCATTGTGTCCTATGGGAAGAGCGGAACAAAGGAGCATCAGCCTGTGCAGACAGGGAGACAGCCAGCCTATCAGTGAAGGGATTGATTTTTCCCACCAAAAGGTCTTCTTTGTTGTTCTCTTTGCTACCCCCACCCCCCCCCAAACCCAAAAAACACTTATTTAAATATGTTTGGTTTATCCCCCCTCCCCAAAAATGTTTCATTTTTATTTTGAGGAAAAAAATAGACAATTTCAGACAAAATATTTTCTTTACATGCTTTCATTTTGCTAAGACCTTTTTCTGTAAGAGAGGATGTTTCTGTGTGTGGTGCGTGCATGTTTATGCATGTAAGAGAGCTTCATCAGCTTCATCTGCCTATAAGTACGAGGGGCTGAGTGCTGTTCAGTTAGGTTCTCCCTCCCTCTGCAAAGCAGGTAGGAATCATAAATAAAAGGCAGGGTAGCCAGTGCTGCTCTGGGATGATACATGTATGCAATATTTATTGGAGTTGCATGGTTCTGACCCTAAGACAAATTTGCTCCTACCCATTAGTTTTTCAGGGTGTCATTTGTGCACCTGTTTTTTGTGGTGGGTTTTTTTCTTTCTTTTTTTTTTTCTTCTTTCTTTGTGTGCATGTGTGTGAATTATTTTTGAGCAGGAATTACCTCAAACAGCCCATATTTCTAATACGTTGTAATACACAGACTTGTCAGAGAATGCTGACCACCTTTACTTCCTTGAAGTCAAGCACAAAGGTGTTCAGGATCTGCTGGAAATCATTGCCTCTCACAAAGGGAATTTCTTTTGCCTTAAATGTAGCTATGGCATTTTGCTTCACTGATAACAATGAAAGGTAATAAAGATACAACGGCAGCCTTCAAGAAAGAGACCAGGAAGCATCGTTGCTTTGAAGAAACTGTTACTTGATGAATTGTACTGAAACACTGCAAAGCCTTCTCGTTTTAGTTCCCTAC
>NW_008824808.1:5222174-5224114 GCF_000699105.1 Pygoscelis adeliae
CGAGCCGCACGGGGGGGTGGGTTTTTTTTTTTTTTTTTTTTTTAGTGCCTCTCTGTGCCTTTCCTGGGTTGTTTAATGTGGCTTTGGGTATGCTTATGGAGAAGTTGGCTCTGCTGACCGTTGTTTCCATTCAGGTGTCTGAGAGGGCTTTCAGCTGTACAGCTGAGCTAGCAGAAGGTTCATTTTGGGCTTGAAAAGAAGTGGTGTAATTACGAGGTCTGGTGGGGGTGAGTGCCCATGACTGGTGGACATGCTGGGCCCTGTGCCTGGGCACTGTGTGGGGTGGCCCTGGGTGCCATGCGGGGTGGCCACCAGCTACAGCAGCGTGACCCAGCCCCGTGGCCTCCCATACCATGTGTGGGACAGACTCAGAAGTGTGGACAGGTGATTAGGGTTGAAAATGAGTGTGTAGCCCTGAGGGGACTGCATTGAGTCCAGCACTGCTGAGGCTGTGCTAGGGAGATAGGCATCTTGGAGTGGCCACAAGCTGTGGTAGTGCAAGCCTTAGCCCGATATCCAGCTGCCTCCTTGTTGAATGGTCCCTATTACCCCACAGCTCTGTTTGGTGAGCTACACACTCTTGCCCATGCAAAATACCTTTCTACCTTTGGCCTTGCTGCTGTAATATGCCTCAAGCTTTTATCCGAAACAAAAGTTGCCATTGCAAATCATTTGGTGAGGAAGACTCATCTCTCGCCTGCCACCCTGGCAGTGCTTCCGCACTGCATTGTAAATGGGCTGTAATAGGGAGGGAAAAAATGCCCTGAAATAATAACAAAATGCTCGCTTTGATATTTTTCTAGTAGGGAAGGAAGGGAAAGGGGAATATGAGTGTTTCGGAAAGTTCCATTTCTGCCAGCATTGTGTCCTATGGGAAGAGCTTGGGCCCTGGTCACAATGGGGGTGAGAAGGGTGGGCAGTGAGCTGCCTTCCTGGGCTGTGCTCGGTGGGAGGGAGCCGGGAGGCATCCTCTGAGGCACCAGCTCAGCTGGAAGGCCAGGGAACGGGGCTGGGAACAAAGGAGCATCAGCCTGTGCAGACAGGGAGACAGCCAGCCTATCAGTGAAGGGATTGATTTTTCCCACCAAAAGGTCTTCTTTGTTTTTCTCTTTGCTACCCACACCCCCCCCAAACCCAAAAAACACTTATTTAAATATGTTTGGTTTATCCCCCCTCCCCAAAAATGTTTCATTTTTATTTTGAGGAAAAAAATAGACAATTTCAGACAAAATATTTTCTTTACATGCTTTCATTTTGCTAAGACCTTTTTCTGTAAGAGAGGATGTTTCTGTGTGTGGTGCGTGCATGTTTATGCATGTAAGAGAGCTTCATCAGCTTCATCTGCCTATAAGTACGAGGGGCTGAGTGCTGTTCAGTTAGGTTCTCCCTCCCTCTGCAAAGCAGGTAGGAATCATAAATAAAAGGCAGGGTAGCCAGTGCTGCTCTGGGATGATACATGTATGCAATATTTATTGGAGTTGCATGGTTCTGACCCTAAGACAAATTTGCTCCTACCCATTAGTTTTTCAGGGTGTCATTTGTGCACCTGTTTTTTGTGGTGGGTTTTTTTCTTTCTTTTTTTTTTTTCTTCTTTCTTTGTGTGCATGTGTGTGAATTATTTTTGAGCAGGAATTACCTCAAACAGCCCATATTTCTAATACGTTGTAATACACAGACTTGTCAGAGAATGCTGACCACATTTACTTCCTTGAAGTCAAGCACAAAGGTGTTCAGGATCTGCTGGAAATCATTGCCTCTCACAAAGGGAATTTCTTTTGCCTTAAATGTAGCTATGGCATTTTGCTTCACTGATAACAATGAAAGGTAATAAAGATACAACGGCAGCCTTCAAGAAAGAGACCAGGAAGCATCGTTGCTTTGAAGAAACTGTTACTTGATGAATTGTACTGAAACACTGCAAAGCCTTCTCGTTTTAGTTC
>NW_008824808.1:5224133-5226693 GCF_000699105.1 Pygoscelis adeliae
TTTTTGATCTCAAGATTTCTTAATTACTAAAGAAAAAACTACTTACGTGGTCTTTAATTTCTATTTCAAGAATATGCCATTAAAACAACCAACCAACCAACCAAAAAATCAACTGGAATTATAGGTATGTCAGCTCTTCCACTTGACATGCTTCAGAAGCCCCCACAGACTGGCTGATGTGTAAATACATTTTTGCAAAGACATGGGTAAAAATAGAAGGGAGTCAAGAAATTAACTACTGTTGCTCAGAAACGATTGGACTAATTAATCGTAAATAAGATGACAAGACACTACCTGGGTACATGCAATAAGGTACAGCCATGGGTCCCCCCTATGTGGGACTTGCAGCAGGGCAGCTGGGGCATGGCTCAGCCAGTCCCTATGACACCCGGGCTGCGAGGAGGGAGCTTGGTGCCCCTAAAATAAGGGGAAATAAGGGGCAGGATGAGTAGCTGCCTAAAGCCATAGCAACAACTAGGCGAGAGACTTAGGTGGAATTAAAGCCATCTGGATCTGGCATTTAGCTTTTCTGTGGATCAGTCCCCCATCTGTAAAAAGGTGACAATCAGACATTTTTCTGTCTGTCTTGCTGCGATTTGAGCTCTTCATAACTAGAGTTCCCCTCTCTGTTCTGCACGTCAGGATGGTGCCTTGTACAAAAAGGTCCTGATCTTGTTTGGTGCATCTAATCATTACCATAATATAAAAAAAAATAGTGAAAGTAAGATTACAACCTCAAGGTCAGCTTCTGCTGTATTGCACTCACCCTCTCCCACTGAAGCCTGCCAGGGTATTACTGAACACAGAATTTGGCCTTTAAGGTTTCAGTGTACAATATGCACATCTTGTGCTGAGATTAAATATGAATATGTTTAAAGGTCTGCTTTCAATCCAAATTTTGAGGGCTTGCCAAAGTAGCAGAGATTGAGATAGGATCTTTTGTACTATTAATTGAAGGCTATGCTTTTATTTCCTTTAAAATTTTTTTTAAAGTCTCCCTTCTGTGGTGGAAGATATCTTGCTGCTGCTTGGATTGATTCCAAATACTGTTTTCCCCTTTAGCTAGAGCTGCAAAATGTAGTGGGTTTGATTCCTTGCTAAGTATCTTTTGTTAAATACTCACAATTCAGGGTTGCAGATACCTTAAGGTGAAAGGGAAACCAGATCAAGATGCTATTAGCTGCCACTAGAAAGAAAACATGCCATAATGTCATATGAGTTAATAACTTTAAGTAGCCTGTAAGATGCTGCTGTGGAATTAAATGCTTAACAATAATTCAAAAACGGCTTACAGAAATTTAAGAATGTGGATCATTTAGTATAGCTGAAATTATGCTCCTGGCATATATGTATGACACATGAGAGCACTTACCTGGAAATTTATTACCCAGCTCTGAGCAAACAAAGCATGACCTACATTTGACTAAAGTCAGCTGTCTCTGGCTAATCCTATGGGCTTCTTTTTATTAATGTCACAATTGCTAATGTGGTATAACATTGTCATTACTGAATAGCACAGCGGGATAAGCTGCAGCTGTTATTTCTCTTTCTATACCTACTAACTCATTAAATTTGAGTTTTGGGGAATACAAATTGTAAAGATTATTCAAATTCTGATTGAGAAATGGGACTACTGGGAAATTGACGGTATATAAAGTAAAACTTTGAATCAAGGATTTCAGTGGTTTTTTTATCGGGAAGGTTGGAATATTCACAATTGATTTTTTTTTTATTATTTCCCCCCCCCCCCCCCCCCAAGAGACTGATCTCAAAGGCAGTATCTGGTTTTCAACAAGACCCAACATTTGCATTTAGGTTTCCTACCTCTAATTGCAACATAGGATATTAACATCATAAAAACAGCTAAGGTCAGCCAAAGCTTATTGAGATACAATTGCTTCAGCAAACTCTCAGTTTGCTGCTCACAGTTTCACACAGTCATGACAGTTATTAGTCCTTCAGGCTGCAAAGAAGGTAGTTATTTCAAGAGCTCAGGTACATGCCGCCAGTGGACTCAAGCCATTTGCAGCTACACTGCCTCCACCTTTGCCCACCTTCATGTTGCTTATCTGTGAGAAAAGGTGCTACCAAGATGCCTGAGCCTGCCAAGCCAGCTCCTGCTCGCAACAAGAACTCCAAGAGTGCTGTCACCAAAACCTGAGAGAAAGGCTACAAGCAACATATAGCAAGAATAGCAGAAAGGAGAGTTACTGCATCCATCAGTACAAGGTGCTGAAGGAGATCCATCATGAGACTAGTATCCTAACCAAGGCCATGGGCATCATGAACGCCTTTGTCAATGACATTACTGAATGTATCACTGGAAAAGCATGTTGTCTGGCACAACACAAAGAATGCTCGACCACCAGTTCTTGAGAGGGTGGAGTGTGCCACGCACTAGGAGCTGCCCAGAGAGCTGGCCAAGCATGCCATGCCCGAGGACACCAAGGCTATGAGGCAAATTCAGCAGCTCCAAGACTTAAAGTGTGCTTTTGCCCAAGTACTTGGGGGTATTGGTGGATAAAAAACTAGACATGAGCTGGCAATGTGCACTCACAGC
>NW_008824809.1:0-3154 GCF_000699105.1 Pygoscelis adeliae
AGGGACGTGGTTCTTCACACCTCATGCAGATGAGCTGTGGAACGGACTGCAGATGTTGTAGGTGCCAAGGGCAGGTAGACATCTTGTGCATTTAAAAGGCTGGATTGAATCCCGCCTACTGCGAATTACAGAATCACTTAAGTCACGAGTTTCTGAACTCTTTACTTTCCACAGTAATTATATCTGGCCTGCCTACATGGCAGATGTGAAAACTTCTCTGAAAGTTGGCCAGAAATGGTCTCATGATGCAAGAGGTTGTTTTTTGGAAGTCTTGTGGGCAGCACCCTGAGGCTGGGCTTATCCTGAAATGAGCCCTGTTGCTCTCCTGGAGGACCCCACATGTTCCCCAACACTTTCAGACAAATTCAGAAGCGCAAGTGACTTGAAAATAAGTCTAGAGGTGCCTTAACCATTTCATATTAGATTTTCAGAAGAACTATTCCCAAATGGGAGAGGGTGCCATTTGGAGCAAATACACCAGTGTGCACTGTGACTCTATTCTAATGGAAGCTGGCGGAAGACACAAAGGAGATGGTACTGAACTCAGTATTGCATGCAGGAGCGAGCAGATAGTGTCAGTGCAACTCTTATTGAATCATGACAAAGACAAGAAAACTAAGAAAAAATCCTCAGATCTTCATAGCCTCTATTGAATGGTGGGTACAGGGAGCCTGTTCCCCGTGTCTGGAAAACACTTCTTCAAGGCAAAGGTGTGATGCCTTGGGAGGAGAACAGGAGAAAGCCAGTGTTACAAATACTCTTACATTTCACCTGGGGCAGCAGTTCTCACAGCAGGTGCCTTGGACAGAGACCACCAGGTAACAGCCTCTTCCTCCCTTCATATCTCCTTGGCACAGTGTCACCTTTTGTACCATCTTCCCAAGGGAAGGGGAATCTTGAAGGAAGAGTGAGTCTGTAGTGATAGTCTGAAAGAGGCATAAACCTATTAACTAAGTGACTGTGATCTCTAGAAACAGATACACTTGTGTTAGTGTCATGCTGACAGTTCACAAGAAAGAACACGCAACACATTTCACACACAGAGGATTTCACTTCTCTCGGGCTTTCCTGGATTTCTTGTTGAAGAAGGCGCTTGGCATTCTTTACTAAAACAAACCAAAGGCCTTGTTCGAGAACAGGTTAACATTTTCTCCATTACTTCTTCGGGATTGCGGCCTTTTAGTTTCCACTGTTAGTAAGCAGGTTTACAAGCTACAGATGAGGCTGATGGGTAAAACAGAGCTTTACTCTTAGCCTTTGTAAATGCCTAATTTGAAGGGATTTCATAAAAGTACTTAGTCTCAGGAGTATGAACTACTACAGCTCTGTCTCTTCCAGCGTAGAACTCCACAAGCTTTTACCAGCCAACATCTGGCCAGGAATCCTTGGCCTTAGGAGTTCAGTCTTGATGGAGCAACCGTTTTTGGTTCTGTGTTGGAGAAAGATGCAGTGAATCCATAAATTCATTGGAGTTCACAGGGAGGCCAGAAGGGAGAGGACAAAGGCTTATATTGATCTGAAGTGGTAAATAGCTGTATTATTTCTGTGCTCACAGAATAGGGCAAAAATTTCACAGTCCATAGCTGTGAAGAGCCAAACGAGACATACGGGTATGGTATCACTTGGCTTTTGCTGTGAACCCAGAGACAGAGACAGAGACAGAGACAGAGTGCAGCTCTTCTAGAAGGGGACAGAGCAGTTAAAATAGATGTGTTATGGTAAGTGGGATGAAACAGGTGGACAGAGCAGCCTGCCCTTTTTTGGGACTGACAGGAATGAAGTGAAGCCTTCTGCTGGAGCGGGGAAAGAGCAGAAGCCCTTGGCCAAGGCGTGATGGGTTCTCTGGGAACAGAAATGCAAGAGGCTGATTTCAGGGGGCTGTGGGTAGCTGTCTGGGTAAATTAGCGACAGAGGAAAGAAAAGATCAAAACCAAAATACCAAGGAGACTGAATACCTAACCCCAAGGGGTACTGACAACACAGGTCACAGACCCATGTGAAGAGTAAAGAAAGAAAAGGAAAAATCAAAAGCTGGAAGAGCATAAACCCTACAGACTTTTTCTTATGCTCATAGTTTTAAGGTGACAGTCAGTGTTTGTCAGCCATTCTCATGCTAGCTGTTGTCCACCTACAATCAGACCCTTTTCAAATTTCTACCAGCTACACAAACTCTGGGCGCATGAATGCCATACAGAAATACATCAGATGTCCAGAAAATCACTGCCTCAGCTGTGCAGATGGACTGTCTCTACTTGCTTGCACAGATGAAGGAAAAGTATTCAAAAGAATTTATATAAAGTACATATTCATTCTATGTTCTGCTTGTCGGTTTTCTGCAAATGGTTGAGTTCACTCTATTCACCATTCAGACACAATTTGTGAAATAAAGTCGTCATTCATTCTCAGCCTGGAGTTTGTTTCCTGGCAATTCATTGTGAAGATGATGGTCAAATATTCAAGCTGTAGCAGTGTCTTTTCATCAGACAGGTGGAGTATTTGACAGTGCAATCATTCTTCAAAAGGTGTAGGCTTTAGCTTTAAGTAACCAGATGAAGAGAACCCAAACTTTGTTTCATGTGTACAGCTAGAAGCAAAGACATTCATACAGACACTGATCCCCAAGGAGACATTTAGATTCCCAAAATCCTCACAGTCATTCCCAGAACTAAATCCCTCAAAGTTTCTTAAGCTTAAACTCTGATAATCCTATATTTGTTATACTTACTTGTTTCCTCATGCATATTTCAGGAATAAACATCTATGAGGTTTTAATCTGCTGGAAATCGCATGTGTCATGCACTTCACCTACCTCTTCTGATAAGAGGATGAAGCTAACTTTCAAAGAGACTTGGCAGAATTCAAATAGACTTTTTTCTGGTTTGACTGATTTTTTACTGGTTTTGTTAAAAAGCTGGTCTATAAGGGGGAAGTCAACTGTTACAGACCAATTCTAAGAAAACGTCTCTTGTATCAAACAAAACCAGGTCAAAAGTTTGCAATGGTGTGGCAACTCTCAACAGTTTTGATAGTTGCTTTTAGTAACATGGTGCTTCCCAATCAAGAGAGGAGGACATGAAACAAAACAGGAGAAGCTCTACCTTCAAGAAATTATATTCTGATAACAAGCAAAGAAGGGGTTCTTCAAAGCTTACTC
>NW_008824809.1:3197-5441 GCF_000699105.1 Pygoscelis adeliae
CCAAACCGAGCACTGGTGTCCCTGTCTCAGAACACAGTTGCTCATTCCTCATGCCCACCACTGCCAGTCCCTTGGTCCCAGGAACATGAGGGCTACGTAGCTTCAGCTCTCCTCCTTAGAGAGTCAGTAGACCCCCTCTGGATTTGTCTCTGGCAAGCTTCGTGCCTACACTCCCACTGCTTTCTGCTCTACCTGTGTGCTGACTGGTTTATATGTCTGCCACTTAGGTAAGTTTTTATACTTATGTATACCTATGTAATCTTATGGTGTGTGTAATCTCACTAAAGAAGCAGGAGATTAGGTAGATACAGCAAAACCACTCTCCAACCTTTGAAGAATAAGTCATGAGTCCCCTGTGTGGTACTTGTGGCAGGATGTCATCAGCACGGACTCTGCATTTAAGTGAGAAAAGGTCATCAGAAACAAAAACCATAGAATTATCCACTTAAATTGTCTTGCTTCAATGGACTACTTGGAAAACAAAAAAAAAAAAAGGAGAGCTCAAGGTCTCAATAAGGGGTATCCATCACACTGCTTCACAGCCCCACCAACTCTGGGGCTCTGTGCTTGCTCTACCACCTAACCCTCACCCACTCCCTTACCCTAGACAGAGTCCAGGTCCAAAACGGACATCAGCCACCTAGGGAGTCTCCCACAGAGAAGTAGGTAGGACTGAAAGCTGTTGGCTGCCCTTACCTTCACTCAGCAGCCCCTTCACAGCCTCACCAACACTGGGGCTCTGTGCTTGCTCTATGACCTAACCCTCACCTTCACCTACCCCCTCACCCTAGTCAGAGCCCAGGTCCAAAACAGACACCCGTCACCTAGGGCTCCCACACAGAAGTGGCCAGGAATGAAAGCTCTTGGTGGCCCTCACCTTCCCTTGGCAGCCCCTTCACAGTCTCATCAACACTGGGGCTCTGTGCTTGCTCTACCACCTAACCCTCACCCTCACCTACCCCCTGAGACCTCTTTGAGCACCCCTGGAGCCTGTATGGCATGTCCTGCCAAGGCTGCTGAGGGACTTTGCAGGTGCTCATTGTCCTTGCAATGCTTATAGCAAGTCCTAGTGATGATTGTTTTTCAGACAAGTTTGATACTCCAAACCACCTGAGCTCAGGCACATGCCAGATGATCCTTCTCTTTCTGGTCACGTTCTTGTGCACATTGTATCAAATAAGGTGGGGAGGTCCCTAAAGTGGGGACCATCCCCCTCACTTAATCTGTTTATTAAAAGCATTTGTCCAATTTTTCTGATTTTGCAGCCTCCTCCGGCCATCTGCCCCACTGCTTCCTCTGTAAGGGAAATTTTTACTGTCTTTCTTTCTTGCACTTGATGCCCCCAGTCTCTCTGTGTCCCTTGGATTCAGGGCAGGTGTTTATTCCTTTCCTCCCTGCAGAGCTCTCCCCATTTCCTCCTGCCTGCCAGCCTGCTGCAAGATGAACCCATCGTGCTCCCAGCCAGAAGGATCTGCACCAATGGTGCAGATGCCACCATTATTGCAATGTAGCTGGCTCATGTAGCCTCATCACCACACTCAGTGCTGCCCAGGGCACCCCATTCCTCCCCTAGGGCTGGGACACAAGCTGCTGCAGGCATGGAGAGCAAAGCAACAATGACTGAACTTGCCCCCTGTTGCAGCTGTGAGGAGTCTGGCTGGAGGCTCTGTGACAGAGCTGATGGTGGCAGTTATTGGAGCTGCATGTGCCAGGCATGTGGGGCTGGGAACAAGGCAGTCCTGCCTCCTGCTCCAGACCCTGCACCAAAGCCTTGTGCATGGGAGCAGCTGCAGAAGGGCAAGCACCATATATAGGGCCTGGCCAAAATGGGCACATAGAATCATAGAATCATAGAATCATTAAGGTTGGAAGAGACCTCTAAGATCATCGAGTCCAACCGTCAACCCAACACCACCATGCCCACTAAACCATGTGCCTAAGCGCCTCATCTACCTGTCTTTTAAATACTTCCAGGGATGGTGACTCAACCCCCCCTGGCCAGCCTGTTCCAATGTTTAACCACTCTTTCAGTAAAGAAATTTTTCCTCACATCCAATCTAAACCTCCCCCCGCGCAACTTGAGGCCATTTCCTCTCGTCCTATCGCTAGTTACTTGGGAGAAGAGACCAACACCCACCTCGCTACAACCTCCTTTCAGGTAGTTGTAGAGAGCAATGAGGTCTCCCCTCAGCCTCCTTTTCTCCAGGCTAAACAACCCCAGCTCCCTCAGCCGCTCCTCATAAG
>NW_008824809.1:13316-26064 GCF_000699105.1 Pygoscelis adeliae
TCCCCCCCTTCCTTCTTCTTCCCCCAGCTTTATATACTGAGCATGACGTCACATGGTATGAAATATCCCTTTGGCCAGTTTGGGTCAGCTGTCCTGGCTGTGCCCCCTCCCAGCTTCTTGTGCACCTCCAGCCTTCTCAGTCGGTAGAGCATGGGAAGCTGAAAAGTCCTTGACTAGTGTAAGCACTGCTTAGCAACAACTAAAACATCGGTGTGTTATCAACATTATTCTCATCCTAAATCCAAAACACAGCACTGTACCAGCTACTAGGAAGAAAATTAACTCTATCCCAGCCAAAACCAGGACACCTTGGCATATCTAATCTCCTTCTGAGACAATGGAAGTGGTTCGCTCTGCAATTTGACTGCCCTTGTCTTGGGATGCATCTCCGTCTGTGAGACATTTCTCAGCCCTGCTGTTTGCCAGTAGCTAGCTGCCCTTGTACCCTTGCTTGCTGTGGCAAGCTCATGTGGGTGGGGGACAAGCTGACTTACTGTGCAAATAAAGGGGATCAGAGGCTGCCCAGCTGGATGGGTACAGGTCTTCCCTACTGCCCTCAGATGTAAGCCAGTGCCATCCACCACCGCCCAGGGACTTGCCCTGTGTGCTCAGCTTGTGTAGAGACAGCTCTGCTCAAAATGCCTCAGGGCTCCCCACATCTCCTGAAAACCTCCCATGTGGCTCCCATCAGCCACCAAGTAACCCCTGGTCACAGGGTTTGGCCACACCTGTGCCATTGACAGCTGTCTTCACCTGCCAGCAGGAAGGAGGGAGGAAAGAAGGAAGAGCAGGAAGAAGGGGAGGGAAGGAAGGAGGCTGCATTTGGCAGCTACCTCCGGCAGCTAGAGCCAGAGCAGCTGACAGTCACCGTGGGAGAGGCTTGCAATGTCCTCAGCAACTTCCACCGCTTCTTTGCCCAGCGGCTTGTCTGTCCTGACAACTTTCCCAGATGTGCTCTTCATTCCTGAAATTGTGAGTGCTGGTTTTTCTCTGGGGAGGGCAGATGCTGCTTGTGGGGCACCCAGCACACTTCATGCTGCTCATCTGAGGGATGAGACCTGACAGAAAGCATGTGGTTCAGGAGCCACACCAGGTCATTGAGCCACAAGGGTCTCGGGGCAGCCCCTGATGCCTAGCTCGCTCTTAAAGAAAACCACAAGCCCCTGAGCTGGGGGCTCTGAAGCTCTCCTTTAGTCTGCAGGGGATTTCTGTGGTGCCTCTGAAAACCTTTTGTAATTTCCTGCGTAACAAAGTTGAAGGGGTTGCTGGTGGGTTTAAACTAGGTTGCCAAGTTGAGCCAATTAATTAATTGGAAGATGATTTTAGCAGCTGATAGCGGCAGAGGATAAACTGCTTGCTTAAAGCAGGGGGTAAAGTCTAGTTGAGGTAATTGTTCGCAGCAGCAAAGAGCCTAGGCTGCCGAAGCTGTACTGCTCAGCCACAACGTTCCTGAGCTGGAGGTGCAGTGTGCTGGACCTGTGTGTGTGGGCAACAGTGGGTGAGCAAAGGGTGAACAAACACCTTGTAACTTCTTCCTATATTGTAATTTCATTGAGCAGGAGAAGATCATAATCTTAATGGATTTGGCACAGGTGATTAAAAGCAGTTGCTGTGAGCACTGACTAAAAGATGGAAAGTTTCAACTAGAACAGTTTTCCTGTGTCCTCTGCCCCCGCCCATGAAACCTGCTCTCCTCACAACAGTTTGAGAGGATTTTTCCAAAGCCTGAGCACTTTCATCCAACATTGATGGGTTTGACTGAGTGTGTAGGATGGCACTCAGATTATTTCATGCTAAAAACTTCAACTTTGCCATCTGGGACCAAATCCTTCCCTGTCACCCAACTTAGTCCACACTCCTGGGATTTACAGCATTTACTTAATTCTCCTACTGATAGCAGTCAAGCAAAGAGGAATTGGGTTAAAGCAGGCATTACTGATCTGTGGAGAAAGGCTTTGCTTTAGCTCTTCCAAATATGCTCTGGGGACTTGATCTCTGTGCCCAGGCCCTGAAAGCAAGGTCCAGGTTTCCTGCAGCTGCATGAAGGAGGGTGCAAATTCCCTGTGGAGATTCTGGCTGGGTAGATGGTTGCCAGCCACCCCTGCCACTGGGTTGTGTTAGTCCTGGTGCTGAGTGTGCTGTTGGCCTTGGCATGCTTACAGTTGTTCAGTGCCTTGAACTGTTTGTTTGTAATCCCTGTCTCCAGGGGATTTGGCAAGGCAGCTTGCTTAATGGGACAAAAATAAGGACCCTATCCTTTGGTTTGGGTAAGATCTGGAAATGTGCATCCTAAAGGCTCAGGAACCACCCAGGAAAGAGGAACGCTGCATTAACTGGATTTCTTCATCTCCAGAGGTATATGACTCTAGGTTGTGCAGCTGTATTATCTCTACTGTGTACAAAGGAGGCAGCTGCCTTGAATCACAGCATTCAGAAGGATAAAGAGTTTCTCAATCTTTAGTGGAATCTGAGGTTGCCTGCAGTGGGTTAATACGGTAACTACAAAAAAAAAAAAAAAAAAAAAAAAGGCATTTCAAATGCTAAGACAGTTGTGAAAATGCAAGAAGGTCCTGCCTGCAGCTCAGATGATTGCCACATCTGGATGTGCTGATTAAGAACTACCATTTTTATTCTGTGAGGCTGGGTTTAATTCTTGTAATCTATTGTATTTGAAGAGCTTTCTGCATATGTCGATAGGCAGGCCTATACGGAAAAGCTGAAACAAGCTGAAAACAGATATGTTTGCTTTGTAAAAGGCTATTTAAAAGACAAGTTTTTCTTAGACTGCTGTCCCCAACCTTCTGTGGGTTGTTATTGAAAGCCTCTTGACCCTTTCCTCATTTTATGGCGCTGCTGTTCAGCAGACTCATAAAAAACAAAGTCAATAATCAAACCATGCCAAACATACTTGCCTGAGTGAGAAATCACATCCTGCAGAAAGGAGAGATAGGGAGTGGTAAGAAATGAGAAGTGATACTTCTTCCCCCAACCTCATATCTCACCCCAATTGTGTTGGATTTTAATGGACCAACTGTAAGGTTTTCTCCAGGATCTTTAGCTGCAACGGTGTCTCCACATGAGTTATTACAGGGACTGGATTAGTGTTCAAGTGTCAGTCTTTGGTTGTTACAAGAGGCACCAAAACAGCAGCACTTTGGACAACCTATTTTCACTCAGATATTTGCAAGGTCTCAACCACATCATTGATTTAATGTATCAATTTGTGTAACGTAACCAATGAACTTTCCTACAAATGTGGGGTGGCACAAATGACGTGACGTTTTCTGAGTATCATAAATCAGAAACTTTTTTCCATTTGCAAAATGCCTCCAAGGAAACGGAAATGCCATGATGTGTATGAGTTGGCACTTGGATGCTAGCAAAGGCTGGCCTGGGATACACTGGCGATCAGAATGATCTTAGTCAGTGAGGCTCTCTTACCTCTGGAGGTTTGCCTGCAAATCCAAGACCAGCCGGTGATGAGGGATAGGTCCCCACAGCAGCACCGGTCTCCACACAGTGTGGGTTCAGCTGAGGAGCGCCTCATCATAGGATGCTGCATAGACTAAACTTTGCACAGGTTCAAGAAACAACTGGGCTGATTTGTAGCAGAGAAAAGCTGCTGAGTGCATTTTAGTGCAAAAACACCACTTGCAGCTCGGACTGCATTGGGCATCGTGCTCTTATCCTCTTGTGTAGGAATCTGCTGGTGGAGATAGGATGGAGCCTAGATATAGCTGTCCTTATGTCCCCCACCATACCAGAAAAACCATAGCAAACTCCCAAGGCTGGCTGAGAAGAATGGGGTCCCACCTGCTACCAGACCAGCAGCTGGTACCTTGCACAGCTCCAGTGTAGCCAATGAAGGATGACCCAAATAGTTGGAGCAGCAATACAAGCCCCCCTTCCCAGGAGGAGCTGGGAGCCTTAACCTTATTTCCCCTACCTCAGAGAGTAAAGCTGGCTGTATTACCTCTCTTTAACCTGTTCTCTCTCCTTTTGGGGAGACATTTGCAAGTGGCCTTCATTAAGGCCATGTCTTGGCCTTCATGAAGCCACATGTCTTGTGCTGTTTGTGTAGGTGAGCTGGGCTTGACACCACCCCTTTCAGGGATCTGCCACACTGGGTGTGAAGCAAACATGCCCTACTGAAATAAGCCTCCCTGTTCATCAAAACCAGCCTTCAAAAATGTCTGAACAAGCCTCCTGAGTACACTGATGTGGGCAAGGCATGAATGGCAGTGATACCAGGAGGCAAGGCTACAGTGAGGGTTTTTTTGGGTAAAGATCAGAGGCAGGTGCTCCCAGCTAAATACCCGTTTCACGTGGAGCCTGGGAAGAACTCAAAGGCATCCCTGGGCTATTGCCATGTGCAGTGCTAGTGCCAGAGGCACGCATGGCTTTTGGCTCTGCTCTGGATAAACCAATTTATCCCATGCTCACCTTCTCTCCCACTTTCACTTGCAGACCTTTGGGGGCCTTGTCTGGATCCTGGTGGCATCCTCGAAGGTCTTGTCACCCATCCTGCAAGGGTGGGTGATGTTTGTCTCTGTGTTCTGCTTCGTCATGTCCATCACCCTCCTGTGTCTCTATGTCTGCGGGGCGCATGGTGGCAGCAGCTCCTGGGTCACCTTGGTAAGTGGATGTGACAAACCTCAGGACCTCACCCCTCCCTGGTATCACTGGTAGACATTTGTCTACATTGCTGTTACTGCACTCCAAATCGCCGGCTGGGGCTTGCTTGTGTGGGTTCCTTTTTTTTCCCTTTCTCAGTGTGCTCCCTCCTTGGGAATGACTGTGTGATCCTTGTTTCTTAGGATGTCGTCTGCCAGGAGACAGCAGCTCTGTTCTACCTCAGTGCTGCCGTGTTGGAAGCCTACTTCACTTATGTCGTCAGAGAGCTTACCAGCCCTCTGATAATGACCATCTATCAGGAGAACATTGCTGCTGTGGTGAGTGCCTGGCAAAGCAGGGGAAGGAAGGTGAGGAGGTGACTGGAGCGACCTCAAGGGCAAATCTTTACTTGCACCAACCACTCAGGGAGGGGGGAGAGAAACTAGTCCCAGTCCTACTATGCATGAATGTCTCCAAACATGCAAAAGTCAATAGAAATATAATGCATCATGAGGTGTTTGCTCAGTGCAGGAACTCATACCATATAATAAAAAGTTAACTGGCTGATGTGTTTTTCCATTGTAGGTATTTGCATTCTTAGCTACCCTGATGTATGTGATCCATAAGGTGTACTCGCTCCTGCGATGGAAATCATCCTAAGAGCCTCCCCTCGCAAGTGTGTCTTGTGGTCACCCCATGAACACGAAAGTTGTTCAACGACTGCAATTTCCAGGCTGGGTTTGGGTTTTGTCTTTTTTAATGTATATACTATAAACAAGCAGCTTTTTATGTGGGACCATGGCAATGAAGACAAAGAGCCTGCCAGAGAAAGCTACATCCTGGCACAATCTGTTTCCCTTCAGTTTCTTCTGGGTAGGGTACAGTTTGATGCTGGTAATTGGGGCCCAAATAGAAAAACATCCAGCTCTAAAAAGAATAATATAGTTGGATTCAAAGTGCTAAAATCTCCCTGAACCACACCTTCATGCCTCCAGGGTTGTTATTGCTATCATCAGGGGAAGCCAACCAGCACTAAGGAGCATGAGTATGAAACCGGGTCATTTTAATTGGTGCCCATCCACGTAAGCCTGTTTCCCTCCCTAAACCTGCTGTGCCAAAAGAAAATTTTCATGCAGTTCTGGAAATGCCATCTCTGATTTGTGATGAGAAATGGGGACAATATTTAACTTGCCTCAGGGGCAATATGAGTTATTGCAACACCTGAAGGGTATTGCTGAATTATGAGGCACAACCATAACGGCAGGAATTACCACTGTCTTTAATCCCCCTACAAAATACAACTTAGAAGGTGCACGGTAGACTGTGGGAGAATTGTATGGATGATTAGAATAACATCTTAAATAAGCAGAGGCAATCAACTCTTTTCTTTGGTGCATGGCTGCTCTCACATACACCAACACTATGTCGCTAAGAAAGATGGGTTTGCTGTGATTTCGCAAATAGACAAGTCATTTCTGCTGGTTTTCCCTTTGCTGCACACAGGTACACAGTCCTCTACAGTTTCAGGAGGACTGCACTGTAACAGGGCAATGCCTAAGGAGAAGGCACAGACTTGGGCATGAATTAGAGGGCTTTTCTGGCAAGGGGACCCTGTGGGGCTCTGTAGCCAGGGCCAGGGGCTAAACCAACTCAGGTTAATCTCAGTGATGATGTTCATCTGAATGTTCAAATTACTCCAGAGTGTTAACTTGAGTGAGTGTGCTGGTTTTGGCTCGGATAGAGTTAATTTTCTTCATAGTAGCTAGCATGGGGCTATGTTTTGGATTTGTGCTGAAAACAGTGTTGATAATACAGAGATGTTTTAGTTATTGCTGAGCAGTGCTTACACAGAGTACAAGGCCTTTTCTGCTTCTCACACCACCCCGCCAGCGAGTAGGTACACTCGCAGTAGCCTGGGGGTGCACAAGAAGTTGGGAGGGGACACAGCCGGGACAGCTGACCCAAACTTTCCAAAGGGATATTCCACATCATACGATGTCATGCTCAGCATATAAAGCTGGGGGAAGAAGAAGGAAGGGGGGGGGCATTTGGAGTGATGGCATTTGTCTTCCCAAGTAACCATTACGCGTGATGGAGCCCTGCTTTCCTGGAGATGGCTGAACACCTGCCTGCCCATGGGAAGTAGTGAATGAATTTCTTATTGTGCTTTGCTTGCGTGCGTGGCTTTTGCTTTACCTATTAAACTGTCTTTATCTCAACCCACAAGTTTTCTTTTACCCTTCTGATTTACCCTTCCCCCCATCCCACCGGGGGGAGTGAGCGAGCGTCTGTGTAGTGCTTAGTTGCTGGCTGGGGTTAAACCGTGACAGTGAGTTAATTTAAATGGGGTTTAGACCCAAGAAAGGGTGTTTTCACTTGTTAGAGGTGCCTAATAAACCCCAATTAGCCCTTCCAGCTTGTGGGGTAAAAAATGCTTCCATTCTGAGTCTGAAGTTCCTGGATAATAACAAGGACTGGAGAACGGAAGGGAAATAAATGTTGACTTGGAGGCACCTCTGTTGCTTCAAATCCAAGGGGGACTTCTGAGCTGTGACCATGGGTTTGGGTTGAAGCTTTTTAATTGCAATGTGAGGAAAACATTAGATGTTTTTTCCTTGCTGAAAACCAACCTGACCTGTTTTGCTTGTGTTAGTGTGACATAAGCAAGCTGATTGCAACAGAGATGGAAAAAGAAACCCCTTTTCAAAGCAGGGAGGGAACTCACAGCCACTTTGGACAATGGCACTTAGTTCTGAGGGTTTAATACACACCTGTTGAAACTGGTTTCAACATCATGTCATCATGGTGTGTGTGGGGGGGTGTTGATGCCCAGATTTGCCCTGCTTCTATTTATGCCCCTGAATTTAGCATTGGAACACAAAGGCGCCTTTCTGTTTAGGTCTATTTACAAAGGCAGACATTTGCAGTCATACCCTGGGATGTGATATCTCTGTCCACCTTCTGTACCCAGGTGTGGCCAGCACCTCTGCGCCAAGCAGTGCTCTCTGTTCTCTCACATCCATGTCCCTATGGCTTGCGGCCATCATGTTTGCAGCCTATGTCTTGGCAGGGCTCCCATCTCTCCTCCCCAATTCTTTCTGCCTTGCTTTGCCCTTTGCTTCTCCCTTCCCTGCCCCACACCAGTTTACACCAGTCTGCGCTAGTTCACCTGCTCGTCCCTTTCCTTCTGGCCCCACCTGGTTTGCTGCGATACCTCCCCCCCAGCATTAGTGTAACCTTGCTGTAAACCAGCACTGGAAAAAAACAGCCAGGTGCTGCTGGTATGGGAGTGCTCATCAGCCCCAGTGCAGCTGAAGAGTGGGCTGAGACAAGGTTGTGGACATGGCATTGGGAGGGAGGCCCTGTGGCCCCAGTGTAACCTGGGCCAAGTCTTCGCCTGGGGAGGGCTGGACAGAGAGAAGGGCCACCACAGGGTCAAGAGCATCCAAATGAACTGATACAAAGCAGTGCTGCAACTTTGAAACCCTCCCAGCATGGCCCCAACTTCAATCCCATGCAGCTGAATAGCTTGCATGTGAACGAGTGTCCCTGTTTGGCACAGGGCTGCTGGGAAAATGGCACACCTCAATGCTTCTGAAGGGAAAGATGCTACCCGGAGCTCAGAAAATCTCCCAGGACCTACAAACCATCTACCATATATGCACTAGGTCTCGTCCCCACAGAGAGCCCTGAGGATAGCATTGGCCTGAGAATTTGCTGTCACCCCACTGGCAATGTTGGGCATGATGAACACTGCAGGCTTGATCCTTCTCCCATGGGGATATTTGTCTGGGGTTAATTGCATATTAGCATGGTTCCCCAGAATGTGAGATGGCTGGCTCTGCTGAGTGCTGCTTGCACGCGGTTGGCCCTTGAGTTTGTTGACCACAAGGCACCTGCAGTCCTTGCCTGCAAAGCTGCTCCCAGCCTGGCCCAATATATGCGGCTGCTCCACCCCAGGCTCTGCATTTGCTCAGACATTTCCAGATCCCCCCAGACTGGCACCTCATCTCCAACAGCATCCTCCTCATGCCATTTCATTCATCCTCCCCATCCCTGGGATTCCCTTGCAGATGTAGCAGCCCATTTAAAAAGCCACAAATCAGCCCTTTTCTCAGAGGACTTACAAGTCCCATCACACCGTCAAAAACAGTGGGCCTACTGCATCCCTGCAGCCACCACCAGATTTCAACTGGTAGTGTAACTGGAGTTTCCATCTCTGCTCTTCTCCTCCAGCTTCCTCAGCAAAACAAGGAGGTCTGCAGGCATCTACTCTAGAGAGCAGGCAATTAGACTTCTTTAGTTAAAACAAATTATCCACTTGAAGGCAGGCAAAACCTCAGCTCCTGTGATAAAAACAAGATTACGGACATATCATTCATTAACTATGCCCAGATTGTAATCTTGGTTGCTCTTGCTTAATTAAATGGCTTCTTAACCGCAATGTTAGCTGTTCCCCAAATATTTGTATATTGGACACCTTGCCTCTGGTGACGCAATGAGTTAGAAGCACTTTCATCTTCTCCTTGAATTGCAGGAGAAGAATTTGCTTTGTCTGAAAGCAAAGAAACTTAATAGAAAATTACGGCCAGCTCCATGGAAAATGCAGGAGTTTCTGATGCTTCTCGTTTTACAGTCAGCTTTATCTGTGAGTGATGAACAAACTGTATGCTGGGTAAAACATCTATACAAGCATCTATATTAATATGAACAAACTTGTGAAAACGGGAAACCCACAAAAGGTAACTTCTACGGAGGGATCAAAGCTCCATGTGGGTCTGTGGCAGAGTCTGATTCACGGCTGGCTCTGTCTGCCTCCCCCTCTCCTGACCATTCCAATGGTCCATTCCCCACCTCTGATCTTCGCACCGAGACCACGGCCCCCTCCGGCTCCTTGGTCTCCCTTTATGCTAACAGATTCAAGCATTGAAACCCCATTTGCTTTTAGGACAGGTATGGAAATGCCCTATTACTGATTCATGGAAGTGCTCAAACATGAGTTATTGTCCTGTGGGTCTGAGGAGAGCCCTAAACCTCCTCCAGAGAGCAGAGGCAAGGCAGAGGAGTCCTGAAGACCCTCATGGGAGCAGATGCAAGTGTAGCTAGTGTGCAGACCTTGGGGAAAGAGGGAGATTGGTGGTTACTACATTACTTTCTTTAAGTTCTGAAAAGGCAAATGACAGTCACCCTACCACTTCCTTACCTTGCAGCTCCTCATTTCTATGAGCATACAAGGTGGACCTGCAAGGCTTGTGTGGATTCTCTTGGAGGCACCAGCTAGAAATCAGTCAGACACTTCCCAGTGCTTTGGCTGATGGAGGAAAAAATCCACTGAGAACAATGTGTTGTTTTATCCTGCACTAGCAGTGAGAACAGAAATTACGGAGTGACCAAGAAGGGTTCAAGACACATGTCTATTTGCAGACCTTTACTCACAAAAGACAGGCTGGGACCCTTGTGCCGAGTGATGGCCTATGCTGGGAAAATGTGGTGTGAGATCTGTTTGGGTTGCACAAGGAACAGTGTTCAGGTCCAGGTCAGCTGGGGAGAGCTGGACTTTACAACTTGCTCTGCATTGGGTGCTGCTAGCTAAGGACCTGTCCCTACAGCTTGTCTTTCTTCAGCCTTTCCCAAGATCACACAAGAGCCTGCCCAATTCTGCCATCTCATCCCACTATGCAGATGGGGCATTGCTGGAGACCTTGACATCACTCACATCCCCAATTTTTGTGCAGCAGTGGCCTTGTATGGTCTCCTGTGGCACCATCACCATTTTAGGCCAGAATATCGGGGGCTTTTCCGTATGCGTTGGGTGAGGAAATGCAAGGACAGAGTGCAAGGAAGCAGCAGGACATCTCCAAGTGTGGATGCAAGCACCTGCTACTGACACGCACCTTATTCCTGACTCTGAGAAGGGAGAAAATGCTGGCATGATCCATCTGCTCCCTGCAACACAGGGAAGCAAACCACAGACAGCTGATCCAGTCAATCACTTTAGGCTCTCTTTACTACCCAGGCTGAGGCTGTTTTGAGTCAGTGGCAGAGCCAACTCACTTCAGCTCACTGTTTCTGCAATGACAGAGGCAAACTGAAGGTCATCTAAATGCGGCAAGATGTGATTCCTTTAGCCCAGGTTTATTCATTCTTGATTTTGCTCAACAGTAAGATGCAAGCCAAATGTGAGCACACTTTCTCGAACAGTAGTTTGATATGCTGCTTACAAGGAAGTTTGCAAACTCAACACTTTGCATCCTACGGAAGGTGGATTTAGATTGAGCTGGCAAACAGGAATAAAGCCTTCAGCCAACTGCTCAGCAGGCATGGCCTTTGAATTAGAATTTTCATTACCAGAGTGAGATAAACTCAACTAAATTCACCATGCCTGTTTGTATATACGCCACTGCTGTCTTTAGAAACCCGCACTGAAATCCATGCAAAATATTGCTCCTAAATGCCTTTAACATCAGAACTTAAAATATAAATTCCCAGGCTGGTCTTGAAGTAAAACAGGTGGTACAAGCATCTTTTGGCATACAGAGAAATGCCACGACAAGCACTCACAGACTGGGAGGCACAGAATTTAACTCCTGAATTCTTTTATAACCTGGATTGCTCTAACACTTTGTGATAAAACATTGTTTGGGTTCGGTTCCACTGTCTCTTTTACCATGCCCAAGACAAAAACACGGAGCGGATGCAGAGTCTGTTTATCTTCTCGTGGGACTTGGGTGATGGATCCTCCAACCAGTGAGCTAATCTAGCATCTGGCACTTACCTCTGTCTGCTTCAGTTGGAGATCTGCTACATGAAGGGGTTTACTCCATCTCTGGTCAGAGGCTGGTATGTATCATGGACTTTCTATTTTTCCTTTAATCCTTAAAAGTGCTGTAGCACTTTCTGAGTTCTGGGTAGGGTCCAAGACTCTACTGTGCCCAGTACCAAATTGGTAGAAAATGCAGTTAGGTCTTATCCCAGCACACGTGCAGAGGAGAGTACCATCAGAAAGCCTGGATTGCAGGTTTTGGACTGGACTTCCAATGCCAGTCAAAACACTGCAATATCCCACAGGAGACTGTGGGGTGGCTGTCCTCAGATATTTGGGCTCTGCCTCATTTGGGGAACTCCCCCACTTGCATGAATAGTGTTTGCACAACTCCAGCTGTTGCCCACCATCACCTTGCCCCCCTTCCCCGCCACCAGAAGACACACAACTTCTACTTCCTGATTTCACAGTTCCCCCACCATAATGAGTGAGCCTAGGGAGGGAGATGGAGAGTGCACACATTAACTCCCACTACTGCTGCTTGCTTCAAGATCTCCCAGACACTGGCATTTTGCAAAAAAGACGCCAACAAACCCACACTGAACTCATTCTGAGGATTCTTTATTGCTTTCACAATCTTATCTTTTCAGTAGTTTCCCAAGAGCTTGTGAAAAAAACATGGGATCTGTTGATTAAACATCATCTTCAAGAATCAAGTAAATGCATGCCTGAAGTCAAAGTCATGTTCACTGGCTGTCTCCATCTGAACGTCCCTAGTCAAACAGTGGTCAGAAGAATTGTGGGAAAGCAAACAATGTTACTTAATGGTAGCAATGGGAGCAGCAATATGAATGGCATGAGAGAGCTACTGGTGCCCTCCTCTGAAATGTAAGCCTATACAACCTGTCCATTTGGGCTGGGCTTTCCCAGTTGCATCTCTGAGCAGAAGAGACAGAGGGACTGAAGCTTTTACCATACTGTCCGTCTGACATTTGCCCAGGGAGATTTCTTCATTCCCTGAGCTTCTTTCACCTCACTCCACTCCAGCTTTGTGTCTGGAACCTCATCTTCAAGCTCGGGATCCTCGCGGACAGTCCCCTCAGGCAGTGCCACCACGATGGGCAGAGGGCCCTGCTCCTCCCGGAACTCCACTACATAGAGACTCTTTTGGTTCGCTAACTGTTGGTGGGTCTCCTGGGAGTAGGAAAGAGAGAAGACAATCAAAGCAATGATGCACCATGTTGGTTTACTTCAGGTCAAACTCTATATGGTATATGGGGTAGGAAAAAAAAAAGTAATTTACTAATAAACGGTTTAAACACTGCGTAAATTGTCAGGCTCATCCTCATGGGTTTCAAATGAGGTAATTGC
>NW_008824809.1:26086-26442 GCF_000699105.1 Pygoscelis adeliae
TTACAATGTCAGCCTAGAGGAACTTGCTTTTCCCCCGAAGCCTGAGGTGCCCTTGCAGAACCGCTTCACTGCTCTGCAGGCCAAAGAGGAAAGTCCTGTCGCACCAGGAGAAGCGCTGGAGCTGAGTAATGCAGCCCCATCTGCCCCCGTATAACAACCAGCGCCACTAAGAAAAGGTGACGGGTGACAGTAGTAGGCGACTCTCTTCTGAGAGGTACGGAGGCACCATTTGCCGACCGGACGCACTCTCTAGAGAGATGTGCTGCTTACCGGGGGCTCGCATCAGGGGTGTCACCGAGAGGCTGCCAAGCCTCGTACAGTCCACTGACTATTATCCGCTGCTGCTGCTTTCCCTG
>NW_008824809.1:27485-29426 GCF_000699105.1 Pygoscelis adeliae
CTTCCCTGCTTCACAGGTCCCCTACTCGCCGGCTGGTCCAGCTTGATGCTCGCTAGCCAGCACACATGCACTCACACTTGTCCCTCATGCACTCCACATTCACAAGTCCCCCTGGGTATACGAACACAGACCTCCCACCTGATACCCTGGCCCAGACCTGAGATCCGCTACTCACTGGCTAGTCCAGCTTAAAGTTTGCTAGTGAAAACACATGCAGACCTCATGCACACCAGGATTGGGGAAGATACAGATGCTGCGCCCCCAGCAGCCACCACCAGGCAGACAGGCTGTGACTCATGGTCCTGCTCCAGCCACTGGTAGGTTTGTATAGCACTATCGATTCTCACACCCTTCACAGTCCAGGTCTCCCCTGGCTTGCAGTCTTACCCGTTGCAAAGTCCAGGCTGGTCTTCCCGGAAGTGGCACCTGTAGTTTCTTGATAGCCCATCAATTAGTGGCGATGTTTGTTTCTTGTCATTGTCTCTATGTTTTGTCAGGTCTGTGTCTCTCTATATTTTGTTTCTGGTTTCCCCCTTTTCCCTCAGTTTCCCGATTGACAAGATCCCCAATCAGCTAGCCTCACTAGAATAAACATTCTCATTCTCTGACATGCTCTCATCAATTAGTGTGGCTGACCATGTTTGGTTGTCATCACTGCCTCCCTTATCGTTTGTTGGTCATGTTTGTGTCCCTGTATGTTCTTGTCACTCTCCTTTGACAGCTACCAGTCCATTGGAAGTACTTGGAAGTAATTAAAAATACTTTCAGTCCACAGTGCTACTAAATCACTATCAATAGTTGTGAAGTATGGCAATTCAGCATGTCTAGTGTCAACAGTTCTGCACCAGCAAGACACAGCACAGATTTTATCATCGGCCTGGAAATTGACGGAGGGCCATGACTGTGTTCCCCTCCCAGCTTTAGCCGAAGAGATACACAGCCCACCACACATTGTCCCTCAGTTGTGTGTGTGCTGTCTCTAGTAGCTTCCACATGAACGCTGACCTTTTGAAGACACGTTGCTGACTTTCTGCTATCCCTTTCCTCACCTTCAGAGATGTTGTAAGATGCGCATTGCCAGTCATTTACAATGACAGGGATACATCCAGAGCAACCTTGTAAACTGCTGTCATGTTCTTCAGGATTGTAACATAAAAAGTTTTAACACATGAGGTAGTTTGGGAAGTTAAAAGTTAGCTTATTTCTAATGCATTGCAGTTTTCAGTGTGATCCATTTTACCTTCTAGGGTCTTTCTGTTTTGAAGACATGCAGTGATGACATGAGGTCATTTCTTTGCATGAATCTTTTGAGTTAGACCCTTATGTACAAATGTTTGATTTGACTTGTTTAGCCTAACTTTGCTTTCAGGACAGATAAAGGTAGCTGCTGTTCTATAGAAAATAGGTTTAGTTTGCTGCTGAGCAGTCTTAATTGGTCCTCTAATTTTAATATACGAATAGGAAACTAATTCATTTACATGGCTAGTTCTTTGTAAATCACTTCAGTTTCATTATGATAAGATCTAAACTGCAAGAGCATTTAATGGTTAGCTTATAATAAGTCAGAAACGTGGGATAATTTTCCAGTCAGAACACTGTCATGTTCAACTACTTAATTCATCGATTTCTACAGTGTTTGAGTAAGCTGAAGCATTGACGTTTTGAACATACAGAGCAGCCCTGCCGAGAAGGGCTTGGGGGCACTGGTGGATGAAAAGCTGGACGTGAGCCCGCAATGTGCGCTCGCAGCCCAGAAGGCCAATCGTATCCTGGGCTGCATCGAAAGAAGCGTGGCCAGCAGGTCCAGGGAGGTGATTCTGCCCCTCTACTCTGCTCTGGTGACACCCCACCTGGAGCACTGCGTCCAGCTCTGGAGCCCTCAGCATAAGAAAGAGAGGGACCTGTTGGAGCAGGTCCAGAGGAGGGTGTCCTGGTTTCGGC
>NW_008824809.1:29465-37384 GCF_000699105.1 Pygoscelis adeliae
GAGAAGAGAAGGCTTCGGGGAGACCTTATTGCAGCCTCTCAGTACTTCAAGGGGGCTTATAAAAACGATGGCGGCAAACTTTTTAGCAGGGCCTGTTGCGACAGGACAAGGGGGAATGGCTTTAAACTAAAGGGGGGTAGATTTAGACTAGATATAAGGAAGAAATTTTTTACACTGAGGGTGGTAAAACACTGGCACAGGTTGCCCAGAGAGGTGGTGGATGCCCCATCCCTGGAAACATTCAAGGTCAGGTTGGCCGGGGCTCTGAGCAACCTGATCTAGTTGAAGATGTCCCTGCCCACGGCAGGGGGGTTGGACTAGATGACCTTTAGAGGTCCCTTCCAACCCAAATTATTCTATGATTCTATGATTCTGGAAAGAATCTGGCCAGAAAAGGCACATCCTGCTAATAAGGATGCATGTTGGCATGTTAGTAACATGCAGTAACGTTTTTATGTCTTTATATGGATATAAATTTTGCTTTGACAACAGTAAAGTGCTTATTACTGCCCTGAAAGGTAATATTAGCTAATATAATCATATGAATTTAACATTATTTTCAACTATACCTCTTCCTTGCATACAAGTTGCTTTATTAACACTCAGAATTTACAGAATAAATGTTTAACAGGAAATTTTTCCCATTCAGGGCAGTCAAGAAAATATACCAAATGCACATCTCTTAAAGCAATAATCTATACAGGAGGCCCTTCTTCTATTCTTCTATTCATTCTGTGGAAGACTTCTCAGAGACAATGCATTGAAAACATATGACAGACTTCCTCAAGTCTGATTAACCTCAGATACTGACAAGCATCTGTAACTATCTTATTAGGCAAAGAGGATCATAACCCCCTCCCCTCCCGAGGCTAAACTGAAAAAGTTGGCTAGGACGGGGTGACAGATTTGACAACTATAGGTTTGCGGGGCTATATTGGGAATGTAAGCAGCTAAATCCTGGCAGCTGCCAAGACTCTGTGACCAAATGAGATAACTAGGAATTTCCAAAGTACTGACTCATCCTAAGGCTGGCATTCAAAGGAAGTCAGATGAAATGCTGCATGTTGGATCTTTCCATCAACTACAGACAGCTGGCTCAGACAGAGACATCTCCATTGTGAGCACTTTGAGTTAGAGGAAATGACACCGCCTCCCTGATTTATTTCAGAGATCTTAATTATACTAGTGATAGAAGCAGCTGTGATGTTCAGCCCTTAGGCAATGAAAACTTAGAATGCAGACAAACAAGCAGCAGCAACCAAAGCTGGGCCACAACTTCCTCTGCCCATGATTTTTCAGATGTCACCAAAAATACTACAAATGAGCCCAGAAATTCAGATGTCCCCTGCAGGCACTTGGCTGTGGAACAGGCAGAGTTACATACAGCTGTTTCTGACTGGACAACTTCACACAGCTGCTGAGGAATTATTCACATGCTGATTTTGTTTACTCTTTGGAAGATTACTTCATTTTAAGCCTAGAATATAAACTGTTTGACCACAAACTATTACAATATCAATCCCATTCTGTCCCTTGACTTAATGTATAGAACCACTGCGAGTGCAATCTACCTGTTGTGTCAAGCCTTTAAAGAGAGCTCTGGTAATGTTAATCAAGTTTTTGGATCCAGAAACCTTGGCGTACATATCTTTAATGCCAATTAGTTTGCAGATGGTGATGATAGCTCGGTGGCAACGAAGACCATACCCTGGGGAGAAAAAAATATAAATTAGCATTATGTGATTATTTGTAAGCATACAACTTAGCTAAGGAAAAAGAGAGAACTAAGACCTCTTCTTAGTTATTTTTGTTACCTAGCATGTTAGAACACATTATATCTTAAAAATTGCAAAACCATTCTGGGAAGACCATTCTTCCTAGTCTTTGCAGCCGTACTAACATAAAGATCATGGGGTTTTTATACTAAATATACGTTACTTAACTTATTGCAAAACCAAATGAAAATGTCATCACCTATAAACTCAAAACATAAACCCATTAAAAATGCAACCTGAAGAATTGTTTAATACCACAGGTTTGGGAGTATTCCTTACAAGTAGCATTGGCAGCTTTAGAATAATCTTCCACAAACATACTCCAACATCCCTGGGAACATTCACCAAATGAAAGGCAATTTCTTTCTCCCACTCAGCAGAAAAATAAAACTCTAGTACTTCCCAAAACTAATAACAAGAATAACAATAACAATAATAAATAATTAGCAGAGAAGCAAGGCAACAAGCTTACTTAAAAGAGTAGTAAAAAGAAGCCATTACAAGGGGAGAGGATCTAAATGTAACTGGATCCTGACCAAGACTTTCTCTTCTAAAAAGCAATACCTACATAGCTTCAGAACCACTTCCTTTGCAATTTCAGGTGACAAACTGCTGAATGACAGCTTCAGTAACTCCTAATGATGGTAAATCTGACTTTAAAGTCCTGGTTCACATGCATGATGGAGGGATTTAAACTGGTCTCCTATGGTGAAGTTACTGCTCAAAACTACTGGTATGCTCAAGCACTGTCCTTTGGGCTTCCTTCCAGAAGGACCCTGCAGTAGAAGCAATGTCAGTGTCTCTCCTTCCCAGGGAGATTGCTGCTGGATGAGAGATGCCTACAGTGCCTTCCTAAAGCCTGAGATTGTGCTCAAGACCTCTATCAGACACAGAGCAGGCAGAGAAATTGGGGAGGGAAGAAAAAGGGAAGTCCAAGTAAGCCTGTGGGCAATAATGCTTCAACAGAAAAGTCTGGCCTAAACACAGAGCTGCTGCAAAACAGGGTGAGTGCCCACTGGCACTGGTGTCTCTTGCTGCTCACAGGCGTTTGGGTAGCCAAATAAAACCTACCGCATTTTTATTTTATTCAGCTCTTGGTAAGCAAAGCTTTGAGCAGCCAAAGTGGGAAGCTGCCTGCAAATTGAGGAAGGCATCATTGCACCCACTTATACCAAATTCACACTTTGCAGTTGGTCTCCAAAATATGAACCTGTTACTTGCCTCCTGACTCAGCAACAGCAATTCACCAGCTTCACAGTCTATGCAAAATATAACAGTCGCTAGCCACCAGCCACAAGAAAGTTATGCTTGTCCTCTTCAGGTTACAAAAGCTAGCAGAATGCTATGCACTAGCAAGAGAGTAAGACAGCACAGATTATCAAGGTACTGTGCAGAGACATCACTTCCTTTCTCCTGGCCCAGCAACTGGCATGAATTACGTTTTGTTATTACATTAGTGGCACAACGTGACGGACAGGGAATGGAAATAAAGCAGGTAACAGACTCCTCAGAGCTAAAACTACATTGGAAAGACAGCAAAATACTCCCTATATTTCCAGAAAAAACATTTTAATCAAGCTTAAAGAACAAATGAGTGTTGCAACACTCATTTGCTTTCAATTTACTGTTCAAAGCAGTAAGATCATCGAAAAAAGTTTGTGTGTCTGTGGAAACCACAGGCCAAATTACAAAAGCTTGTAACTGTAACAACTTGAAATTTGTAGGTGAGTGGGGAGGAGAGACATATTTCAAAATCCACAAATACAACAGAAGTTTGCATGTCATCTGTATCCCTCTCCATCACAGAGTGTTACATTAGCTCTAATGCATAATTATAGTGCTTTAGCATTAATTGCAAATGGTTTCTTAGACTTGCCAGATTTTAATGAAGGAGTTATTTTTTGAGGAGTTTAATTTTGCTGTCTTGTTCCCCAGAGAGATTTGTTTCATGTGGCCTAGCTCTATTAATCTTTAAAAATTGGTTTGTGATAGTTCTAATGTATCTTACTCAAAAGCTGAAAAGCCAGGTTATTGATTAGTCCACTCTGCAGGACAGTCTTGCTGCTGAGTAAATGAGGAAAAAAAAAAAAAGAACCTATCCCAGTGCTGCATGTTTTATTGTCCCTTTTTCTTTTAACCTGTAATTGAAAAAGATACTATAACCATCCAAAGCCATTTGTTCTGCCATTTGAGAAAATACCGTTTTCTGTGCTACAAGAGAAAGTCAAGTTTTAGACACAATTACACGTAAATGACCTCTGAAAGCAGTTTGTCAAAGTTTCATTTTCAGTGACTTAAAGCATTTAATTTCTGGCAGTTTTATTGTTGCTTTTCTCCCATCTTAGTAAGTTTTCTGCAGATTGTGAATACATGAAACTCAGAAGCCAGCAAAGTAGTCCATCAGTCACTGAACAAAATTTATTCCAAACACAAAAGAAAAGGATTCCAACTGTAAGCTCCAGCTGTGGAGAAAATGTTGGGCTCAGACATTTTTAACTTGTCTGTAGCACTCATGCTGCCTTACTGTGGTTTAATTTACTGAGGCCTATATAAGAGAACAGGGTCATTTAAATGTAACCAAAAGAAGTACTTAAAACGTATCCTTCCTATAAACTAACACAACCTGTTATGGGCAATCTACATTAGATTTTCTGGCTAGCCACTAACAGGAGTTTGGAAATAGAACATCCACTTTAAATCCACACTAAGGGATTACTCTGAGTTATGTTCACATTCACGTGTTCACATTACATTACTTTTTTAACTTGGATTTTCACTTGTCTCATATGTAATACTGACTAAATGATGGGAGTTTTCTCCACTTTGCAGGGATTAGGAATAACTTCAAGAAAGGAACATTTAAGTATAACAGTGACTTTACCTTTTCTACTAAAACCTTAGGCTTTGTTGCAATCATTTGTTGAGACAGCTCCCTGAGTCCTATGTACTGGAACTGGAAATAAACTGCCAGCTGTAATTATGCAAAGCGAGAGGCTTCAGCATACATAACTATACAGCTGTAATGCCACCAGCAAACAGAAGGAATCTTTTAGACTAAGTGAAGACAGTCTACATATGCCATGGTCTAATGTGAAAATTATGAATAATTGTCATTTCTTATACCTATTAATTACAGCTACAGGGTATCAGTGCTGGGCTTCACAGCCACATAAGTGTATTTGACAAACTGTTTTGCATTTCCCCTTATTAATTCACATTAGGAACTAATTTACACTACTTAGAGATGTTTCAATGTGGCTAGCGTAGTAGTCTCATGACTACTGTAATTGTAAAGTCAAGACAGAGATGAGGATTAAGAGCTGTCCACGCTCCAAAAGGTAGCACATTCTGCAGCACAGATGAGCAATACCCCCGGTAGTTTCCATCCAGCTGGCATTTGCTAGAAACAGAGGCAATCTGGAATGGTGGCAGACATGAAGTCCAGAGCCTGCCTCAAGTTAAATCTTGTTCTTTAGTATGTCCGCAAGTCATTTAATTGTTCTAAAATAACAGCCAGCTCCCCATGATGCTATGAATCCTTCCCTTAGAGTATAACACAAAAGCCTGTCGGAGACTAAGGTAAAATCAGGAAGAACTTTGTCTATACCATCCCTAAAAACTCAATTTTGCATAGACATATAATGTTACACCTTGTTTTCAGGTCATGAGCACATAACGAAGTCTCTCTCTCACACACACACATACACATACAATTCATCTACAAAATTTTATGCACTGATCTATCATTACACTTCTAAATAAGGCCAATGATCGTCTGCTGCCCAGAGCACATTGGACATAAGCACAATTTTTTCTTAGACAACATCAAACCTGTTTCAGGAAACGCACAACCTAGTTCCATCAGTTATAAAACAGGGAAAATATTCATTAAGTGGAAAAGTGTTTCCTGGTTTTTGGAGGATACTTGCATATATGTGAATGTGTTATGTAACTGAAAAGACAAGGGAAAGCACTGGCTAAAACTGGCAGCAACAAGCTACCAAGGCTAAGCTGCTGATCTGACAGAACTGGACTTGTATTCTGACACAGTTCAGCATGATACTCTCACAAATAAACTACGGAAATAAGAACGTGGCAAAATCATCATTAAAGTATGTAGCCCCATTACCAGCAGTCTGCTGTCAGGCCAAGAGCATTTTCCAGATAGGATCCTGCTGTGGATTTGTTATGGCTTTCATACCTACAAGTATCTTCATTGACGACTTGGATGGGGGAACAGAGTGAAAAAAATGGGTTGAGGATATCATCTTGGGAAAGGCTGCAAGCATATTGGAGGTCAGAAGAAGTCAATGTAGGTCTGACAAACTGGAGACACAGTTTGAAACCAAAACACTGAAATTCAACGACGACAGATGCAGAGTGCTTTGCTAAGAAATCAAAAGCACAAGTACAAAATAGAGGAGACTGACTAAACAGCAACAAAAAAAGGATCTGGGGATTATAATGGACCACAAAAAACAAATCAACAGAATTATCCTGCTGCAGCACGTTGGAAGCCTAGAACAAAATGCACACTATATGTTTTTCCAAGCATTATCAATCAATGGTGTTCATATGTGTTAACTGTTGCTCAATGGCGTTAACACTTTTAAGAGGCCTAAATTCCACCTGCAGTGTGGACACAGGCACAGTCCAGTGGAATAGCAAGTGCAACCTCTGGGGAAGGTGAAGAAGGGAAGCTAGTGAATTCTGGCACCAAAAGGAGGGCTCCAGCTCCACCTAAAGGCTTGCCACTATGAAACAGTTTCACTGCCCTCAAGGCTGAGGAGGAGCCAGATGTGCTTTCAAGCAAAGCATCTGGGCCAACTGACCCTGAACAATGCAAGACCCCTGGGAGGAAGCAGTGACTGATAGTAGTGGGCAACTCCCTGCTGTGGGGAAGAGGCACCCATCTGCTGACCTGACCTGTCATCTAGAGAAGTTTGCTGCTTGCCAGGGGTCTGTATCCCAGTTGTTGTGGAGAGACTGCTGAAGCTTGTCTGACCCTCTATTACCCCTTGCTGTCCATGAAGACATCAATGATACTGGCAGGAGCAAGCTGGAGAGTATCAAAAGTGACTACAGAGCTCTGGGGGTGATAGTCAGGGGCATGGGGGCCCAGGTAGCGTTCTCCTCAACTCTGCCGAGAAAGGGAAAGGGTGTAAGGATACTGATACTGCACTGATAATGCAGGTCAACAATTGGTTGCAGAGGTGGTGTTGGCAACAGGGTTTTGGTTTCTGTGACAATGGAACCTTGTTTGAGGATCAGTGTGCACTTGGGAGAGATGGGATCCATCTTGCTAAGCGAGGCAAAGGTATCTTTGCCAGTAGGATGGCTGACCTGGTGAGGATGGCTTTAAACTAGCAACAACAGGGGAGGGAGAGAGTTATCAGCAGCCCTCTGAGGGGGTAACAGACAGGGTCGACGAACAAAGGGTCTGGAGTGATGTGAACGAAAGAGAAAGCAAAAATCATCAAAACAGGGCTTGAGTGGGGCCACCTGCAGCATTTGCATGTAAGCAAGGAAGTGTCTGCAAGGCACTGTTATGGAAAAGTGCTTTCTGGGAAATCAGCATGCTAAGGTGCCTCTCTGAAGTGCCTGTACATTAATGCATGCAGCATGGAGAATAAACATGAGGAATTAAGAGGTCTGTATGCAGTTGCATGTCTATGGTCTTGTTGAAATCACGGAGACGTGGTGGATGGCTAACATGAATGGAGTGCTACAGTGTAGGGATACAGGCTCTTTAGAAAGGACAGGTTGGGAAGACAAGGAGATGACGCTGCCCTTTATGTGAGAAAATAGCTGGAATGCGTGGAGATCTGCTCTGCTCTGGGGATGGATGATGAGCCAACTGAGAGCTTATGGGTAAGAATTAAGAAGCAAACCAATATGGGTGACATTGTAGGGCATGTCTGTCTGCTGAAGGACACCTGATCAGGAAGAACAAGTGGATGAGGCCTTCTACAGACAGCTAGAAGGAGCATCACATTCACAGGCCCTGGTCTTCATGGGGCACTTCAACCACCCTGATAGATGCTGGAGAAACAATACAGAAGGGCATAAGCAATCCAGGAGATAACTGGAGTGCATTGACGAGAACTTCCTGGCTCAAGTGACAGAGAAGCCAACAAGGAAAGG
>NW_008824810.1:0-8636 GCF_000699105.1 Pygoscelis adeliae
GGGAGCGGGTCCCTGCCCCAGCCCCAGCGTGGGGTTGAGAGCGCAGCCGCCAGAGCATCCCACATGGCTCCCTGCCGCCGCCGCGACCTGGTTCACCAAAAGCCATCGCACGTCTGCCCGCCCGCCCCGCAAAGCCAAAAGCAGCAGTTGGGCTGCAGCTGAAGCTGCGCGCCGGCTACCCTTGAGCGAAGGCAAAAGCCACACACCCGCACCTCCAGCGGGCGTGTCAGCCATTTTGGAGGGAAAAGAAACAAAACCGACCAACCGAAAAGGAAAATAGAAGGATTCTGTCTTCTAACCGGTTTTACTCAGAAAGAATGCACTAAAACCGATTTCTTAAGACATTTTGAGATATGGCACTCCATTGTTTTGTTATTGTCAGAACAACAGAATGCATTTCTTTAGTAAATAGCTTCTGGGACTGCAGGCTGGCTTGTTTTCTGCAGCAATACCACAGAGATTTGCAAGGGAAAGAAGACAAAATTACTATGCCTCATTCCAAATTTGTGAGGATCTTATAAATTTTCTCACTCATTTAGGTCTTCTATAGTAATGAACTCCAAAAACATTTCATAGCAGGATTCTCAGAGTTATCAAAGGGAGAAAATTATTAATTTCCATCCTAGTGTACACACTGAGAATTGCTCAGCACGGAGGAACGCAGTCACTAGAGCCTGAGAATCTCCAAGAAAGTGGGGGAGATTCACCTTCAGGAATAAAAGATTTTGAATATCCTTCCAGATCGCCACATAAAAGTCTTCAAACCAAAACAAGCCAGATATTCTGGCACCTGTAATCTCACTGATGCTTTGTCTGCTCTGCTGCCCCAGTAAAATGACCTGGGATAAGAAAGGAGGAGCTAGTTTTTAGTGAGGTTTTTAATACTGCAGTGCATCCTACGCTCATCTTATACAGCGCTACTGCTGGCCCAGGTGAAAAAAGAATTGATTTGAAACCCAGCTGGAGAGGAGGCTGAAGTTTTAAAAGGCTTTTACCGCTTGATCCCTTGCTGCTACCTCTGCTTCAAAGCTTGGGAAAACCTAGGGAGAATCTAATAAAACAGAATCAGGCCTCTCAAGATGAATGGCTTATGTTTTCTTTTACCAATTGTCCTTTGCAATTCCGTGATGGATGGCATCAATGGCATAACAGATATGTGGCAGATGAGAGCGGAAGGCAAAAGAACTATCTTCTGTCCTACTCACATGCCATATACGGGTAAATGTTACAAATGGGTGAGTATCCCTGTAACTTGGCAGGTATAGCTATTGATTAGAGCACTGTTAAATGTTGCTGAACACATTTTACTCTTACACTTACATAGAGATCTCTTGTATGACATGTTGCTGTATGCTTGCTTGCTTAATACAAAAGAAGTAAATTAAATGTTAATAATGAAACATTTTTTTCTAATTGCCCATTCATTTCAAATTTAGGAATACTCATACATGTATAACTAATATATTTCCTCTGCATAAATATGACAGCACATGTAATAAAATACTTATGATAAAAATAATGGGATCATTTCATAACCAGTATTTAAATGATAGAACTCACGTTTAGTGTAGTAGACCTAAATCATTAGAGGTTTAAGGTTTGATGGCAGCTATCGGGTGTCAGGGATAGCTCCATCGTAGAGCCTATTCAACTCACAACCCCACATCAAAGCCACGGTGATTATTTTGAGACCCTTTCCAACCCCCTTGAGTATTTCCTTCCTGAATAGGAGACATTTTTCCTGAAAATTTCATACAGTGTACATTTCCATTGTAAGAAAACTTTTGCATCCAGTTAAATAAGCAAAGCAGAGGTGAATTTATTGACCGCATGTCAAAGATGTTTAAAAAATAATTTTTGAATGTCAAATGGCCTTTCATTTCCCCACCTTGAGATTCCTGTCTCTATTCTTTCTCTATATTTCATGTCTACTTGTTCTTTCAACCTCCTTGGAGTGCAGCCAGGCTCTACAGCCTACAGTATGAATATGCCTGCTATATTCCCGTTTGATCTCCTTCCCTTGATGTGTCAGTTTCTTTGTGGCCTGCCTACTTGTCAAACTGTTTTCACTCTTCAAAACTTTTTATGAATTTTTAAAAAGCAGTGCAGATCTCGGGACATTTGATGAATTTTTCAAGAGTTAATCACACTCAAATATCACAAACATTGCTGTTTATGTGTTTAATATACTAAGGACAAACATTTATTTACAAATTTCTGCACCTAAACCAGCCAGATAGCAACAAATCACACTGCAAATACACTGAGTGGTAGGTAAAAGAGAGAACGCATTCCTCTTCCAGCTATAATAGGAGTAACTGATTGTTAAAAATGTGAAAAACAGGCAGAAGCACAATTAGAAGTGTCAACGCACAGAAGTAAAATACTGAAGTATAAAATCTTAGGAATATAGAAGACATGCAGAAGAAGAAATAACAAGCCATCTTCACTTAAAATGCATATTTTAGAAAAAACATATAGCGGTGCAATTCCTTAAGTTATGAGATGGCTTTATCCTTCTGTATATAACTAAATGTTTCTTTATCAGCCTTACCGATGTGACACACTTCACGTAGGTAATGTAGCTAGTCCATCCGTATGCATCCATAACCCATGGATCAATAGATTAAAAAATTCTGTTTGCTAATAGCCATAAGACATTATTAACAACACATTTTTGGAGGTTAACACACTTTTCAGATGGTTAAAATTACCTGTGTTACGAGTGAGCTCCTCACACAACAGAGGTATACACTGATCATCAAAATGCAGTGTCAGATGGGTAAATAATTCCCTAGAATGGTATAATAAAGGATGTCTAATCTCTAGACAGGAAACAATTTAAAATATTATATTAGTGAGATCGTAAAGAATGTTGTTTCACTTTTAAACTAGAGTCAAGACCACTGTCAGACAAAAGGTATCAAATAATCTAAAGTAAAATAACTCATTTTGCCCTTTCCCAGTGAAGGTCACAAAAAGCATACTTAAATGAAATGTGCAATACGAAAAAGTATAGCTAATGTCTCCTGAAGTCAATTTGTGAGCACCTCAGTGATACAGGATAAGGAGGGATAAGTGAATACATAGGAAAAACATATTTTTATGTTATATAGCTATATATAACTATATGTATACTTTATATATAGCTATATGTTAAGTTGCACATAGCTAAACTAAAGCAGTTTTTAATATAGAGAATAGTCCAGCCGGGAAATGGTCTACCCTTCCAGGTCATTAAGGGCGTTTGTCATAAACTGTTACATGCTAACCTGAGGTTAATGCTTATTCTCAGACTACCTCTCATTATTTGTTAGATTCGAGTTATAGCATGACATTTTCTAATTATATGTATTCTATAAAACTAATATTTCATAAAGGAGCCTTCAATATATTAGCAGAGTTTGCGTGTAAAAGAATCTCTTTTTTTGCGGTCATATCTCAATGAGGTTTCCTGTCCTAACTATAGAAGACACAACATGAAAATTATACTGTTTTTCAAATAACTTTATCTTTCAATGAGACCTATGGAATATTGCTTGCTTTATTTATTCAATCTTTATTTTCTATTTGGAAATGTAGATGCTAGTGCATCAATATGACATCTTTGTTCTCTCGTAAGAGAGCTATAGAAAGTATAGTTATGTGCTGAAAATAGATTTTAGTTTTGAATCAAAGAATAGTTCCTGGAAATGGATTAATAGAATGGTCAGCGTGGACATATGCCGACAACAGGATGCTTGTACAAACTCAATATCTGTCAAGATTGAAATGTATTCATTCGTCTGGTCCACTTTACAAACCACTCTGATACCTGCGCCTTGAGGGGTCAGATTCTCAAAGGCATTAAAGTGCCTAGTTCCTATGGAATAGATATGAAAACAGGTGCAAAGACATTTTTACAGCAAACCAGATTAATGAACGCTTACTTTAATATCCTGTCAGAGGCAACGGCCTCAGACAAAGAAGAAGATTGATTAGTTCAAATAATTATTAGTTCAATTGTCACGAACCACCACTTGAGCAGACAGCTTCAGGCATGCGATTCTTTCAAACTCAAAGAATCATCATAAGTAAACACAAGAGAGTTTTAAATTTACTATTACATGTTTACTAAACAAAATAGTGGTCTGCACCATATTGGACACAGGTGGGGTGTGTCAGGACCCAGAGAGGATATGTGGAAGAAGAAGAACTGAATCACCCCTTAATGACTCCAAAGATTTGACTTTCTTGCTTCTGAGGTTAACAAGAGATTGAGGTTAACAGGATTTGTATGACCAACTTACAATAACCTCAATTCAAATTGTCCTGTTACAAAATAGAATACAAAATCTTTAGGAGGAAAGAGCTGTAGATTTACATCTGTATTGGCTTAAAACACTTTCAGAAACAGCTGAAGGAGAAGCACAAGCATGCTGGCCATCAGTATGATAAAGGAGTGAGAAAAGTACATACAGAATTTAAATTTAACGTGAAATTAAATTTCATGTAAATTATCAATGAAAAGAGTCACAACAAATGGTGAAAAACACAGGAATTGTAGGAGAGCCACTGAGAAGAAACTAAAAATGTGATTACTCCTTCCTAAAATTGTGAACTGCCCTTTTCCAGTTTTACCAAATTGACGCATCCACAAGTTTTTGTGAAGCAAGAAAAGCAAAGGCTTCCAGAAAAGCGTCAAATCAAATCAAGTACCATGTTGTGTTGGAAAGAGTTGGCATTTGAACCAAAGACAATTATGAAATTTCTTTATCTAACTCTTAGCTCAGAGTTCATTAACTGAATTTTAGCTCATATTAAAAATTTTTTATGAGAAAAATAACTTTGGAATGACCTTGAGAACAAAAGGCTTTTTAGAAGGCTACTGTCTCTTAGAAGGTTATGAATAACCTATATTCTAGGAAGTACCTGACACAATATTACTTTTAGCTACATGGATTCTAGGACATTCATTAGCCTTGCTTACCGTCAAATACTTTTACTGAAATTCTGTAGTAGCAGTATATCACAGCATGGATATCAACCGTAAAACTACACTGAATATCTACCTCCCTCTCTGTTTCACCCATCGCCATAGATTCTACATGCCAACTACAGAATGAAACCTTACAATATAATTTAAAAAGCTTAATATTTCCTTGCCGTGGTGCTGTTGGCAGAGACAACATACTGCAGTGGCGGGTTTGTTACCTTTAAAATTCTATGACAAGAAATCAAGCATTTCAAAGGCCTCAGAGATGCGTGGGATGTCTAAATAGGGACTTCACATATTCAAGCCATTTTCTCAAAGGGGATCATTTTTGTTGTCAGTCTTAGAAGAACAATGATGGCAGGTCATTATGGGATAAAAACGTCATGAAAGAATTGAATCTTGCACTGATTGTCAGAAATGTCAAGATTGAATTTCATTCGTTTTGGTAGTAGCTCTCCTTATATAGAAAGATTTTTCTCGCTGTGCCTCGTGACGTGTAAACATTTGTGTGCAAATACCCACTTGTAGGCAACTTGTAAAAGAAATCATTCCTGCAGTTAAAAAAATGATAGTATTAGTTCCTTCTGATGGCATTATTTGCATGAATTATTTATTCCAGAGCACAGTACTCAGTATTGACCAAGCGGGATGAAATCAATTGATTGTCATCCTATCTCTGAAAGTCATAATCTACAATAAAGCTGTTTTCAAGCCACAGATATCAATACAACACAGCTATGTAGTGTTTAGACATAAGCAGCTAGACAGAAAAATCCTGCAGATGGTAGGTTACGTCTTGTCATACTGTATTTTTAGAATATTTAATTTTATTTCAAAAACCAACACGTTTTGCTGTTACTGTCATTATTTGTATTACTATTATGCCAATATGAGAAGCGCTCTACAAACAGGTACTGTTTACCTTTCTGCTGCCTACACTCAGCCAGACACAAAACACATCGGCCTCTAACTTTTAGTTCATTTCCAAGTTTTCTGCTGAATAGGCGTAAGAGCCTACACACTGCAGTAAATCGGGGCCAGAGTGTCTTCATACAGAGCTGTGAAAAAATAGGTGGGAATAAAACTGTTATATTCCCTCTAAGCTATGACAGAAAGAAGATTGTCCTTTCTCTTTTTGTCATTCTGCTTTTACAGAATAGGCAAGACATTTACTAATTGGATGAAGAGGCTGTGGAAACAGAACCTAGAAGGCTGAAGGGTGCAACTAAAGGAAGAATGAAGTGCTGCAAAAGATACTTAAACAAAAGAAATGCAGGAAAAGTAATGGTTATAATAAATGAATACTTCCCTGGGTTGCTAAAAGAAAGCTGAAAGTTTGGGAAATTTGTTGGTGTTTTTCTGTGATTATATTATTTTTCCTGTACACATATGCACATACCTAGAAACAATAGAGAGAGGAAGGGAACATTTCAGTAGGCTTGTATAAAGAACTCGATATTACTATATTACTGAATTTTGGGTGCAAAAGTAGATAAGACTAAAAATCCAGCACACGTGAATATTGCTTTTTTCCTACTTCCAACCACCTTTTTGTTATCTTTTTTTTCCAGCCACGAACTGAGGAAAGCAAGCCTATATACCTATACATACTTCCATATGCCATGTACATAAATTAAACCTTAATGTGGCATATCAACACAACCCACTGTGAATAAGCTGTAGAATGTAGTTTTAAATTATTACAGCATTATGCTCTGTCTAGGCTGAGTAGTGGACAGCTTGCTAACAAAATAAAAACTATGTAGTTCATTGCAAGAAAAACTTAGAAAATCTTCCATTTGCTTTCACAATGGTTTTATAATGGGAAGAAAAAGTAATGGTTGTATACCATTATGGTTTAGATATTAAATATACAAGTTACAAAAATGTTATATAAATGTTAAAGTTAGTTTACAAACTGTAGCCAAAGTGCTTATCACAAAAATATATTATAAATATTTAAAAACTGCAACTATTCATACAGTAATATTTATTGGAAGTATTGTAAAAAATAATCCAAGCCATCAAAGAAAATTCTGCAACACCAGATTGACAGGTTACAAATTTGTAAACCCTACTGAAAATAATCATATGTTTAACTTTGAAACACTTCTGTTTGAATTCTTACATTTGAATTTGAGAAAAGTTTTATTAACAATAAGGCAGTTACTAATATGTAATGTGCTTTCAGAATTAGGGGTTTGAGATAAAGAAATCCATCTTTTCATATAAAATGAAAGTTGGTGAGGATCTCCGAGTTCCAAGTTCCTGGTACAACCTCAGATCTCTTAATTATAATTCTAAAATGCGGCTTTTTATAGCTTAGTCATATAATAAAATACTGACCACATCTGCTGTCTTGTTGGGAGAAATTGTAAGTAATCATGTAAATAGGGACACCATCACTACGTAGACACACAAAGCAGGTAGAAAAGTGGGGAAATTTTAAGATTGCAGCTTTTGTTTTGGCCTTTCCAAGCTTTGAAGTACTGGGTTTCATGCCTCCAATAGTGTTTCTACTAACTACATAGATTAAAATGGTTCTGGTCCCTGAATCTTTAAATGGTATTACTTCTCTGTGCTGAATAGCACAGATGGCACCTGATGGCTCATCCTCAATGCTTTTTTCCAAAAGCGTTTAATAAACCTAAAATTCCTGGCTTGATCTAGTTTCCACTGAAGAAAACGGGAACACTCATTTTGGCTTAAGTGGTAAAAAATGAGATCCAACCAAAAAATTAGGAAACACATTTGTACACTTCCTGAAACAGGATCCAGCTGATAATTACACTTTAATTCTTCTCTACTACACCTTATTTATTTATTTTTCCTACACTGTTAGAATAGAAAAAAAAAATCCATCATCAGCAATTTAGAGAACTCCTCTCATCTGCACCTCGTAGTTATTTTTGTTTGCTTCTTTTTCTAAATGTTTTTATTCCCCATGCCAAATGTATGCTTCCAATTATTATAATCATGTAATCGTAATTCAAAAGATACAGAACTCCTATAGTTAACTGTCCAAAGGCAAAAAAATAACAATTGGCCCAGTCTAAACTAGTAAACAACAAAATAACAATTGGCCCACTCTAGAAAATATTTTCAAATCTTGATTTTATCTTTTCTGAGTTTAAAAATTGCAGGGCTTTTTTTCCCCTAACCAATGTTTTGATATTCAGAATTTCCTATATACTGTCACAGACTAAATCTGTATTAAAATACTACAAGAAAAATTATATTACCATCTGAATAGTACAATTATCTACACTCAAAAAAAAATCAAATATGATCCACTATCTACGAGACCTGGAAATAGATTATTATCTATCATGGTAATAATAATTACAATTTCTACTATTTCAGTATGCCACATTTTTCCTTGTCAGGCCCAGTCCAAAGTCAATGCAATCCACTGCTGAATTACTGGATGGTTAAATAGATTTTATTTATTTTTATGTTCTGAGATTTCATTCTCCTGCCAGATGGATTTTGCTTTCCGCATAAATGCCAGGTAATAAAAAGTGGACCTATCTTTTTTTTATTGCACAGAATTAGTTCTATGCCAAACTCTTTGTTACTAATATTTAGGTATAGTTAATGTGCAATTAGTGCAGATTTGAGGAAAGTGGAGATCATGTGTTTGGGTTTTAAGAAGGAAGAG
>NW_008824810.1:8650-9666 GCF_000699105.1 Pygoscelis adeliae
GCCTAATGCATGATTTTAGAAATTAATTCCTTGTCCAAAGCCCAAAATGACTGTTACATTAAATTCTTTCCATGCCTCAAAGCAAAAGGGACTACAAATTTTAAGAGAAAAGCCCAGTACAAGCTATAGTTTTTCCATTGACTCACTAGTGCAACATCCACCACACATGTTGGCGTCCGATTTGTAAACAGGACAAGACAATAAGTATTTAAAATGTGCACACCAATAATGCATAGTTTAATTATCCATAGCTAATGAAGTTAGAGAGCAAATCAGATAGATTATCCTATGCAAGATCCATATCTATTTTGTGAACAGTGCAACAAAGCATGTACATGTGTGAAACTGATACGGTGCAGTACTTGCCAGAAATACTTCACAGAGCCCAGATTCTGTATTAAGGTTACACGTCATACCTAAAATTAAAGTACATTTTGCCCACTAAAGGCCACATGGGAAGGAAATGTGAGAAATCAGCCGCGTAGTCCCTTGCTCTTATTTTGAAGCAGATTGTTACCTTATAATCTGCTTTAAACTGCAGCACTGACATTCTTCCCTTTGAACATGTATGGATTGAGCCACAATTCCTCCGCTGTGCCCGTTTGGGCTCAGTGGGAAGAAGTAGGCTCTTCGTCTCTTCTCAGCAAGGCACCTTCACGTAAGCCCCTGCCAAGGCAGAGGCGGGAGTGGGAACAGCCGACCACGGGCATCCCTCCACACTTGCCCCGGCAAGACGGAAGGAGCGACTTCTGCTTCCCCGAGAGAGACCTGGCAGAGGAGCCGTGGGTCCTCCCTCTGACAGTACTGGAAGACTTTGGAAAGCACAGTAATATACAAACAACGTATTTCTAGAAACAAACAAACCCCATGAAAGACAGCTGTTCAGCCTACGCAGTCCCTTTTCTCTCCTCCCCTGTAGGCCAAGTACTCCCCTTCATATTTATCATGGATAAATTTCCAGTCAGCAAAATGGGAGTTGTCTTAAGCTGTACATAAATGCTCTCCTATTCCCGAGG
>NW_008824810.1:9678-11079 GCF_000699105.1 Pygoscelis adeliae
AATATTGCTAAGGAAACTGCAGCCATTTTCATGCAAAAGGCAGACTGCTTGGTAAGGCAGAAACCAGCACCACAAAAAAACCCCTTTGCGTTTTATTTCCTGCTCTTATAGTATCAACAGGCTGAGTGCTTACAAGTATCCAAGGGCTGGGGAACAAAACCTAACACCAGTTCTATTTAAAATTAGGTGAAAAGTAATATTCTTCTTTTTTGCGTATTTTATTTAGCAGACGGATACCACCATAAAGGATTTGATTGTTCAAAATAGGGAAAGGCTGCCACTTTTGCCACTGTAACATTCAGCAAGATAGTATAAGAAGGTTAAAAATTAGATCCCGCTTAATATATGCAGGGAAGATATTTCCAGTGCAGTCTGCTGTCAAAACTTGCCTGTCTGTAGCTCTTTGAGGGTGCAGATTATGCGTTAGCTTCCCAAATTAAGAATGTGAATTGACCAAAACAATGAGATGATCCCTTGTGCCTTAACCCCAGGTTTGCAAAGGTTATAGACATGTTCAGCCTAGATATACCAAGTCTCCTTGATTTTAACAAGAATTTCTGGGAGCAACATTTTTGATTATCAGTCTATTGTACAGTATATTGTATAGTATACTATTTGTATATTAAATATACAAATATATAAAAAGTAATAAATTTGGTATCCATTTGTGACACTCTTGGGGGGTATTTTTTTTTTTTTTACATTGTAAGCGTCATTATTAGATGCAAAAATATTGCTTTGATATCTCAGTTTCATTTTCTGACACTGAAAAACATGCCATAATTACAGAATCTTATGAAGAAAAATACAGATTGCCTCTACTATGTCTAATTTGGTCAGTATTGCAAGCATTAACACTAATGCAAGATTAAAGGGAGAGAAGCATGCAGCACCAAGAAAATAATCTCTTCTATTTTTCTATACCCATCATTAGTACTAAAGAGGCTGAGAAATGTTGAACCCCAGAAACCTTTCTGAGGCTCTTTAGGTGTAGATTTGTTTGATGTTTTTGTTTTGCTATATTCAAATGTGCTGTCAGGGCTATATTCTGGTCTCAGTTGCACTGATGTAACTATACATGATTCCCATTGATGAAGCACGATATCATGCTTAACATCAGTAGAATTCATACGATATCACAGAGCAATAGTTTGTATGGGTTACAATTTCCATAAAATGGCAAAGAACCTCTGTTCCACTGGTTTTAAGGGCAAAATACAGGAGTACTTTACCTTGGCAAGAGAACAAGAAGCCAGCATTTACTGTGGCTTCGAAATATGAAAGGAGCTGTTAAGTTGCAATTTTTTTCATTATTGGACAAAGAACACATTTTAAACCTGAACAGGCTCCATACTCAGTGCTTTACTCTCTGTAAGCCTGGAACTCTAAGGTAGGCTGTTA